>NC_074703.1:24144072-24200223 GCF_029448725.1 Salvelinus fontinalis | reverse complement strand
CACATGCACATACACACATGCACAAACAAAGGCACACACATGCACACAAACATGCACACACTTGAGCCCTGCAGTCTCTCTCCCGTCTCTCTGGGACTCAGCTTGTTGTGACGGGGCCCTGAACTTTGAGAGCAGCAGAGTGGAAAATGTAAAGTATAATGCCTATTACCAAACAAGCAGAATTGTTTCTTATCTGAATACAAATTGACAGAGAGAGTCTAATGAAATTAAGTCAAGCAATTTGGGACGAAAGATGGAAATCCTACGACGGTACATGAAAGAAAATGCCTTTCATGCCTGAAAATACGTTTCACTGACTATTTCGCTTTTTAACGTGACTGGCCCTTAGAGCAATTGAAACGCCCTCGCTCAATTTCCCTCAACCAGAACACAGTTAGATTTGAACAAGCTAGACCAGTCAAGTCAGGTCTATCTCACTGATGGAGCAATCCCTCCTGGTAGGGGCTTAGGATAACTGAGCTTAATCCCCTATGTCTGTCAGCATGTGGAGAACAGACCGGCAGTGCTGGTTGTGTTGAGCAGGTTTAACATTAGTGCACCGTTCAGGGCTGAGGTAGTGTATGACACTATTCTAACCATATGCTCTGATCTGTCACTGAGAGGCAGAGTAGAGGCAAATGCCTGCAGGGTTTGCATTATACGGTCGTGGCCAAAAGTTTTGAGAATGACACAGATATACATTTTCACAAAGTCTGCTGCCTCAGTTTGTATGATGGCAATTTGCATATACTCCAGAATGTTATGAAGAGTGATCAGATGAATTGCAATGAATTGCAAAGTCCCTCTTTGCCATGCAAATGAACTGAATCTCCAAAAAACTTAATCACTGCATTTCAGCCCTGCCACAAAAGGACCAGCTGACATCATGTCAGTGATTCTCTCGTTAACCAAAGTGAGAGTGTTGACGAGGACAATGCTGGAGATCACTCTGTCATGCAGATTGAGTTCGAATAACAGTGTGGAAGCTTCAAAAGGAGGGTGGTGCATGGAAACATTGTTCTTCCTCTGTTAATCATGGTTACCTGCAATGAAACATGTGCCATCATCATTGCTTTGCACAAAAAGTGCTTCACAGGCAAGGATATTGCTGTCAGTAAGATTGCACATAAATCAACCATTTATCGGATCATCAAGAACTTCAAGGAGAGCGGTTCAATTGTTGTGAAGAAGGCTTCAGGGTGCCAGGACCGTCTCCTAAAGTTGATTCAGCTGCAGAATCGGGGAACCACCAGTACAGAGCTTGCTCAGGAATAGCAACAGGCAGGTGTGAGTGCATCTGCACGCACGATGAGGCAAAGACTTTTGGAGGATGGCCTGGTGTCAAGAAAGGGCAGCAAAGAAGCCACTTCTCTCCAAGAAAAACATCAGGGACAGACTGATATTCTGCAAAAGGTACAGGGATTGATGAATCCTCTTTCCGATTGCTTGGGGCATCCGGAAAAAAGCTTGTCCGGAGAAGACAAGGTGAGCGCTACCATCAGTCCTGTGTCATGCCAACAGTAAAGCATCCTGAGACCATTCATGTGTGGGGTTGCTTCTCAGCCAAGGGAGTGGGCTCACTCACAATTTTGCCTAAGAACACAGCCATGAATAAAGAACGGTACCAACACATCCTCCGAGAGCAACTTCTCCCAACCATCCAGGAACAGTTTGGTGGAGAACAATGCCTTTTCCAGCATGACGGAGCACCTTGCCATAAGGCAAAAGTGATAACTAAGTGGCTCGGGGAACAAAACATTGATATTTTGGGTCCATGGCCAGGAAACTCCCCAGACCTTAATCCCATTGAGAACTTGTGGTCAATCCTCAAGAGGCGGGTGGACAAACAAAAACCCACAAATTCTGACAAACTCCAAGCATTGATTATGCAAGAATGGGCTGCCATCAGTCAGGATGTGGCCCAGAAGTTAATTGACAGCATGCCAGGGCAGATTGCAGAAGGGTCAACACTGCAAATATTGACTCTTTGCATCAACTTCATGTAATTGTCAATAAAAGCCTTTGACACGTATGAAATGCTTGTAACTATACTTCAGTATTCCATAGTAACATCTGACAAAAATATCTAAAGACACTGAAGCAGCAAACTTTGTGGAAATTAATATTTGTGTCATTCTCAAAACTTTAGGCCACGACTGTACATCGACTCTTGAGGTTGCCCGAAGTTTCTTGGGGGTGACCTACGCTCACATTGGCATTGGGGGTGACCTACGCTCACATTGGTGTTGGGGTTGACCTACGCTCACATTGGTGTTGGGGGTGACCTACGCTCACATTGGTATTTCAGCCCCCTAGCCCCCCCCCCACTGTAATTCCAAACCTGAATACCCCACGGCATGCATACTGTTCATGTAACTCTACTGACCTGTGTAGGACCAGTCGATGTCGTCTGTGAATTTTCTCTGGGCCTTGAAGTACGCCTCTGTCAAGGCCACTATAAGAGAAAGGGGGAGGGGGAGAGGGAGCGAGAGAGAGAGAGAGAGAGAGAGAGAGAGGAGATGGGAAAAATAGAGCGAGTTAGAATACGCTTCACTGAGAAAAACATACACACTATGTCACGTGAGACCCCAGCACCTGCTGCATGACACTGTATATGAACACATACTTCTTCTCTCATGTCAAAGGACACATCCCGACCACTTAGTTTACTTATAGGGATATGATCGAGCTGCCATTTGTTGAGTGTCTCTCAAAACTGACTCTCTTCTCAAGGGCAGGGGAGAGAAGGGTACGGTGGAGAGGGGTGAGGCACAAGAGAGAGGGGTGAG
Organism: Salvelinus fontinalis; assembly: GCF_029448725.1. Classification (NCBI taxonomy): domain Eukaryota; kingdom Metazoa; phylum Chordata; class Actinopteri; order Salmoniformes; family Salmonidae; genus Salvelinus; species Salvelinus fontinalis. Next base: position 24,197,434 of record NC_074703.1, on the reverse strand, counting down.
GAAGGCGATAAAAGCGGTGAGTCACGAGATAGAGGGCCCTTCTCTCTCGCTCCTTTCCACTCCTTCGCTGTGACTGATGAGGGTCACGTTCCACCCACTTTCTATGCACGCCACAGTGCTGACTGTTCCAGCCCCTCTCATCCCTCGTTCATGCCTCTCTCATCCAGCAGAGTTCTCTGTAAACAGCTTGGTTAATGGGAACGCGATGAAGGACTGGTCATCTTTACCGACTCACCCAGAGAGATCACGTTGTTCTCCCCAATCCACACCCACATAGTGATGTAATGAGCTATCTGCTACAGAGACAGTAGAAGGTAATGGCTACATGGTGATGTGTGGGAACAACACACACACACTGTGGAGGAGATGAGACACATCAGTAGAGTTCAGAAGGTCCAAAGTAATTACTGGAAAGAGACAACAGTGTTGAGAGAGATGAATGGTGTAGAGAAAATGGCTGCTTAATCTGTGTGTGTGTGTGTGTCTGCTACGGCACAAAGTATACACACATCTACTGCTCTAATGGATTTCTGCCTCCTCCTCCTCTTTGTATATCTCTTTCTCTTTCCCCTCCATCTTTCTCCCCATTTTCACTCTCATTACATTATCTCTCTCCTTATCTCTCTCTCACACACACACACAGAGAGGCTTCGGGTTGTTTTACACTATCAGAGTGTCGCTGTGTAGATCGAATGAAGGATATTAACATTAGTGGATTTAATCCCACAGATCTTAACAGGATGGAAGCCTAATGATCCGTATCAAAGTCCACTTTAAGAGCACTATACTTTACCTACTGCTGACATTGACACTACTGGGACAATCTTCCTCCTACGCCCTCCTCTTACCGCCACTCAAACCTCTCCATTTCATATAGCTCAGTTACCCAGTGGACACGCTCTTTCTGACCCGGTAATGTCCGAGGATAATAGTGCTCTCTGTGCCATGTAGGAAAGGAAACAGATAGCTGGGAGCCCGGTGTGTGTGTGTGTGTGTGTGTGTGTGTGTGTGTGTGTGTGTGTGTGTGTGTGTGTGTGTGTGTGTGTGTGTGTGTGTGTGTGTGTGTGTGTGTGTGTGTGTGTGTGTGTGTGTGTGTGTGTGTGTGTGTGTGTGTGACACTCAGAGAAGGAGCTCCAGAGTATTAGCTGGAATCAGTGTCAGATGGCATCCTTTACTTTACAGGACACCTGCTCTTTCTGACTGCATGGGCTGCTGCTCGCCGCTGGTCACTTGTTTTACTGGTTACGGCTTGTTGACTTCCACTGGTTCATGTGAAAAAATGAACCAAAATCTGTAGTGAGAAAAATACAAAGTATTGTTTGCTTCCTCAAAATCTAGTTACTCACATTGCTTTGTATCTACCGAGCTACTGCTTAGTTACTAACCCACCTGTGTTGTTGTTAGCGCTAGGGGTCAGATTTGTTTTCTTCTTAAAATAACGTTCCCAAGGTAAATTGACATTTTCTCTGGCCCAGATAGTAGAATATGCATATAATTTACAGATTAGGATAGAAAACACTCCAAAGTTTCCAAAACTGTCAAAATATTGTCAGTGAGTATAACAACACTTATTCTGCAGATGAAAACCTGAGAAAATCTAACCCGGAAGTGATATTTATTTTAAAAGATCTGTGTTTCCTGGAACGTCTTTCTTCCATTTAAAGGGGTATCAACCAGATTCCTTTTCCAATGGCTTACTCAGGCTGTGACCAGGCTTTAGACATATTTTCAGGCTTTTATTTTGAAAAATGAGCGGGATTTTTCAAAAGTAGTCAGGTGTCCTCCGAATAGTTCCTGTGCGTGCGAGAGGAGCTCTTCATTTTCCCTTTGTCTCTTATTGAATAGGTTATGGTCCGTTAGAAATATTATCAATTATTTTTGTTAAAAACAACCTGAGGATTGATTATAAAAAACATTTGACATGTTTCTACGACCATTACGGATACTTTTTGGAATCGTCGAACGGAACACGGCTTTGATTTTCTGAACATAATGCGCAACCCAAATGGCGTTTTTTTGTGATAAAAGTAATATTTATCGAACAAAAAGAACATTTGTTGTGTAACTGGGAGACTCGTGAGTGCAAACATCCGAAGATTATCTAAGGTAAGCGATTAATTTTTATTGCTTTTCTGACTTTCGTGACCAAGCTAACCAAGCTAATATAAGGCTAACTGTTCTAGCATTGATTGCTACACTCACAAAAGCCGTGGATTTCTTTCGCTGTAAAGTATATTTTCGAACTCTGACACGATAGGTGGATTAACAACAAGCTAAGCTGTGTTTTGGTATATTTCACTTGTGATTGCATGATTATAAATATTTTCAGTAATATTTTTTAATCTGATACGTTTGGGATTTTTCTTCTTCCTTTCAGGACCGGAACGAGGCTGTAGTTTTCTCAACATAACGCACAACCCAAATGGCGTTTTTTTGTTATAAAAGTAATATTTATCAAACAAAAAGAACATTTATTGTGTAACTGGGAGTCTCGTGAGTGCAAACATCCGAAGATTATCTAAGGTAAGCGATTAATTCTATTGCTTTCTGACTTTCGTGACCATGCTAATTCGGGGCTAGCTGTTGTAGCATTGATTGCTACACTCACAAAAGCTTGGATTTCTTTCCAAACTTTGACACGATAAACAACAAGCTAAGCTGTGTTTTGGTATATTTCACTTGTGATTGCATGATTATTTTTTTATATTTTTGCATTTGGCGCCCTGCAATTCTAGCGGTTGTTTAGGAAAGTGATCCTGCTATCGGGATTCGTAGCGCAGAGAAGTCAGAGGTTAAGGGTCATGATGACCCACTCTGTTTCTATCCTATGTTGTTGTCACGGGGTAGGCCTAATGGTCCATATAATCCTATTGTTTTTACCATACTGTAAAAAACTAAGACGGGGGGGGGGGGGGGGGGGGGGGGGTGAAGGGAGAATGTCCATTGTCACCATTGAAGAAACAGCCATTGATATGAATACTCTCCATTCTATAGCATACGGGATCTAGGATAGGTCTTTACCATGTACCGCGGACCGCTGTTTGATGCCACAATACTAACTGTATGCTATAACTTCTAGAGGGGAACAGACCTGGGAAAAGAAAGAGCTGTACTGCACACACACACAGCCCCCCCCCCCCCCCTCCCCCCCTCCCCTGTGACAGATCCGTCTGAGACCCAGTGTCCTGGCCCTGCTCCAGGCTCAGTGTCACAGAGAAAACCCAGAGGCAAATTAGATTACAATCGCTCACAGTGAGATATTAATGAGCCCATTATAAACGCTAGCTACAACCTCTCGGCTTTCTCACTACTTCCTTTCCTCCCTCTTTCACTCCTTTTCTCCCCTTCTTTTGGTCCTCATCAGCACTAACGATGGGGCCCATATACGACTATATCACCAACGAGCGCGTCACACTCAAGCTGGCCTGAAACCTCTCGGCTTTCCCTCCTTCTCACTCCTTCTCACTCCTCTTTCTTTCATTCGCTCCTTCTCTCCATCTTCTCTCTGTCACTATCAGCTCTAATGATGGTGCTCATAAATCCATCTTACAGTCACACTCAAATGTTCCTGTTTCTTCGGTTCAAGGCCAACGTGGTTTCTAACCGTCATTAAGTAAATTAGTTGGACACGGAGTGTTGACCTCTTCTTTTAACCCCAGATCAGATAGACTGAGTGGGCGCCTGCCCTGCCATGGTCAGGAACTAAACGCGTATCTGTTACAATAGATCCAGTCATGACAGAAAGGTCAAACCTGAACACTCTAGTCTAGACAGAACATGGAGTCGCTGACCTGGCCTTCTACTAATGAGTAAGGACAGTGTATAACCATGGATGGATGGATGGTGTGTGACTGTACTGTACACTGTGTTGTTGTAGCAGAGGAGAGTCTCACTAGAATGTTAATGAATAGCTGATTTAGTGGACCCCTGAGAGAGATGAAAGCTGGCTCAGACTGAAACTAAAAGACAGGAAGGATTCACTTTACTCTGGCTTGGCACTGAACCGCTCAGCCGCCCAGCACATGTGGTTCACTTCACTGTCCCTAGGGACTCTCCGTACAGCCACGGTCATGGTCCGTTTACTGGGGCGTGAAATCACGTATCTGGATCATACAACACGTCCTCCGTCTGTGAGGGGACAGGAGTAATATGCTACTCACATCACACAAGAGGCACTGAGACAGAAAGACTGGCACCATCTCTGAGTCTGTGAGGGGACAGGAGTAATATGCTACTCACATCACACAAGAGGCACCGAGACAGAATGACTGGCACCATCTCTGAGTCTGTGCAGTGAGACACTTCAAGAGCTTTAGCAGGGCAGAAATGCATCCACGACGCCAAATGCCAATGGTCATCATTATTCTTTCCTTTGATCAATACACACTGAGAACATTCTAGAGAGCACCTGTTGGACATGAAGTGAGATATACATATACTCTGCCACACCCCATGACATGTTCATGTCACAGCTGCTGGGACTGAAAGCCATGTGTGAATTAGTTCTCTCCTAGCAGGTTTAACTTGCAGGTCTTCCACTGGAGTCATACAGGGGGAAGATTGAAGAGGGTTAGGCCCAAATTAAACAGGGGATATTGCCTCTGAGCGCTGTCAAACGCTGCATTGTTCCAAGGGGACTTATATATAACAACATGAATCAATGTCATGATGATGTCGGTCTTTGAGAGGGCCTATGGGAATGTGTCATGGTCCAGCTGTTGCAGTGAGGTCTGAGGACATGTGACATGTGGTAACCGTGGGAACGTGAGACCTAGAAGCCTACTTGTGGAGGTGGTAATATAGGGGAACAGCTGGGGGTTAGAACAACTGTTCAGACCAACTGGACAGTGAAACGACAGTGGAACAAATATCTCTATTGGGAACGATAAATCTTTTTTTTAATTGACATTAAAGAGGGAAATTTGTCAATCCACTATCAAGTTCACTTGTGCTGCCTAGCAATTCGGCCAGTGTTACCTAGTGTTGATTTTTTTGTGTTACATTTCTAGTGTTGATTCAGGTGTTAAATTAACTCTGTAATTATTAAATTAACACTCATTGGTGTAAAAGACCCCCAGTGTTGGTTCAAATAACCAGTGTTAAACCAAAACCACGCCCATCATTATCATATTTCCCAGCATGTTGCATTTCAGGTTGATTTTTAGAATAGATTTTTTCAATATCTCTGTTTTTGCATATAAATAAATATATTAATTAATCTTATTCTACTCAAATATAAATAACATAAATGTTTCTAAACTAATCTAATCTGTTTAGCGGACTTATTGCACCTGTTACTGAAATGGTTGTTCCAGTTTAAATAATTTATGTAGTCTTGTATCTTAGCCTTCCCAACCCAGCAGTCATTCTTAATGCAGGTTGTGTGTGAATAAAAATTCTAAATGTTGGATATCCCCACTCTGGCTGGATTCCAATATGAATTACACATCACTTTACAAGCAAGCATAATGTGACTTGCAGGCCTGATGTAGCCTGTAAACCATGAGTTTCAGGCCATGGCATTAGGGTAAAACTAGCCCTGTGTTGCAGTGTGTTAAAGAATTGACATAACATATTTGCTGAGGGTCTCACTTGGTGAAGGCCACAGGACTGAATATGGATGAATGCAACAACCAAAACCAAGGCTTTACACTAAGCAGTGAGTTAATTTAACACTGAAAAGTGTGGACCCGTATAGACACTGGACCAGTGTTCAATTTAACACTCTCGGTGTTGATTTAACACTGGAGAATTTGCTGAGTGGTTTAACTTCACCTTCTATTGAGAACAACTGGGTTTGTACCAAAGCCATTGGCGCTAAAATGGCTCTGAGTTTAAGACACTGGACAGAGCTGTCCTGCTCTCAGTGATAGGCCTGTGGAAGGTCTGCTCTTGCATCATGGAAGTTTGTCTGTGACATTCCATTTCTGTGACAGATTCTGTGCCTCTGCGACTACTCCTCCCCTGTTTCTGCTGCAGCCATTGACAGAAATGAGGGTGTGCTGTGTATCGCACTCAAGAAGAGCCCATCAATCTCCTCTATGGTCCTGCACTCTGAAGGCTGTGTCAAGGTGTAACACTTCCAGTGGTGGAATAAAAGAGTCAGGTGCAGAGAGCAGGAATATCTTCAACGAGAGGATATTTATTTCCTTATAGAAATAACATACAATACGGCGACGCCACACAAAACACTGGGCACGTAAAGAATACTGTCCAAGGAAAAATGTATCACAGAAATCCACTACTGAACACCACCAACACGAAACAGAAAAACAAGCCCGCACAAAAGTCAGCGGGCAAACTGGGTTTAAATAACCCCTAACCTAAACACACAACAGGTGAAACAAATTAGACCAACTCAAAAGAAAACAGAAAAGGGGATCGGTGGCAGCTAGTAGACCGGAGACGACGACCGCCGAGCGCGGACCGTACCCCTCCCAGTCCACGAGGTACTGCAGGCCCCTCACCCGGCGTCTTGAGTCCAGAATGGCTCGTATCCTATACGCCGGGGACCCCTCGATGTCGAGAGGGGGAGGAGGGACCTCCGGTACCTCACCTTCCTGCAGGGGACCAGCTAACACCGGCCTGAGGAGAGACACATGAAACGAGGGGTTAATACGATAGTAAGAGGGAGGTTGTAACCTATAACACACCTCGTTTATCCTCCTCAGGACTTTAAATGGCCCCACACACTGCGGCCCCAGCTTCCGGCAGGGCAGGCGGAGGGGCAGGTTTCGGGCCGAGAGCCAGACCCTGTCCCCTGGTGCGAACACAGGGGCCTCACTGCGGTGGCGGTCAGCGCTCCTCTTCTGCCGTTCACTGGCCTGCTTGAGAGAGTCCTGGACCGCTCGCCAGGTCTCTCTAGAGTGCTGTACCCACTCCTCCACCGCAGGAGCTTCAGTCTGGCTCTGATGCCACGGAGCCAGGACCGGCTGGTACCCCAGTACACACTCGAAGGGCGACATGTTCGTTGATGAGTGGCGGAGTGAGTTCTGGGCCAACTCCGCCCACGGGACGTACCTCGCCCATTCTCCTGGCCGGTCCTGGCAATACGACCTCAGAAACCTACCCACCTCCTGGTTCACTCTTTCCACCTGCCCATTACTTTCGGGGTGATACCCAGAGGTGAGGCTGACCGAGACCCCCAGACGCTCCATAAACGCCCTCCATATCCGGGACGTGAACTGGGGACCTCGATCAGATACGATATCCTCCGGCACCCCGTAATGCCGGAAGACGTGGGTAAATAGAGCCTCCGCAGTCTGTAGGGCCGTAGGGAGACCAGGCAATGGGAGGAGACGACAGGACTTAGAGAACCGATCCACAACGACCAAAATGGTAGTGTTCCCCTGAGATGGAGGAAGATCCGTCAAAAAATCTACCGATAGATGAGACCATGGCCGTTGTGGAACCGGAAGGGGTTGTAACTTCCCCCTAGGTAGGTGCCTAGGAGCCTTACTCTGAGCGCATACCGAGCAGGAGGAGACATAGAGTCTCACGTCCTTAGCCAAGGTGGGCCACCAGTATTTCCCTCTAAGACCACGCACTGTCCTCTCCACCCCCGGATGACCCGAAGCAGGTAGTGTGAGCCCACCGAATCAATCGATCACGGACACCAAGCGGTACGTACCTAAGGCCAGTCGGACACTGGGACGGCGCAGGTTCTACCCTCAACACCCGCTCGATGTCCGCGTCCACCTCCCATACTACCGGAGCCACCAGACAAGAGGCGGGAAGGATGGGAGTCGGATCGATGGGCCGGTCATCCGTGTCATAGAGACGAGACAGCGCGTCGGCCTTAGTGTTGAGGGAACCTGGTCGGTAAGAGATCGTAAATCTAAAACGAGTAAAGAACATGGCCCACCTCGCCTGACGCGGATTCAGTCTCCTCGCCTCTCGGATATACTCCAGATTGCGATGGTCAGTCCAGATGAGAAAAGGGTACTTAGCCCCCTCAAGCCAGTGTCTCCACACCTTCAGGGCTTTTACCATAGCTAGTAGCTCCCTGTCCCCCACATCATAGTTCCGCTCCGCCGGACCCAGCTTCTTAGAAAAGAAAGCACAGGGACGGAGCTTCGGTGGCGTACCCGAGCGCTGTGATAGCACGGCTCCAACACCAGCCTCGGACGCATCCACCTCCACTATGAACGCTAATGAAGGGTCCGGATGCGCCAACACGGGAGCCTCAGTAAACCGTGCCTTCAACTGGTTGAAAGCTCCCTCTGCCTCGGCCGACCACTGTAGACGCACCGGCCCTCCCTTTAGCAGTGAGGTAATGGGTGCCGCCACTTGGCCAAAACCCCGGATAAACCTCCGGTAGTAATTGGGAAACCCTAAAAACCGCTGCACCTCCTTTACCGTGGTTGGAGTCGGCCAATTACGCACGGCGTTAACGCGATCACTCTCCATCACCACCCCTGAGGTGGAAATGCGATAACCCAGGAAGGAAACGGCTTGTTTGGAGAACACACATTTCTCAGCCTTGACGTATAGGTCATGCTCCAGCAGCCTCCCAAGGACCCTGCGCACCAGGGAGACATGCGCGGCGCGTGTAGCAGAATAGATCAAGATGTCATCAATATACACTACCACACCCTGCCCGTGCATGTCCCTGAGAATCTCATCTACAAAGGATTGGAAAACGGCTGGAGCATTCTTTAACCCATACGGCATGACGAGGTACTCCTAGTGGCCTGATGTGGTACTAAACGCTGTTTTCCACTCGTCTCCTCCCCGAATACGCACCAGATTATACGCACTCCTGAGATCCAGTTTTGTGAAGAAACGTGCTCCGTGGAATGATTCCACCGCCGTAGCGATGAGAGGTAGCGGATAACTAAATCCCACTGTAGACGCAGAGCTCCCTCCTTCTTTCTCACAAAAAAGAAACTCGAGGAGACGGGTGACATGGAGGGCCGAATGAACCCCTGTCTCAGAGCTTCCGTGACATATGTCTCCATAGCCAACGTCTCCTCCTGTGACAAGGGGTACACATGACTCCTGGGAAGTGCAGCGTTCTCCTGGAGGTTTATCACGCAATCCCACCGTCGATGAGGTGGTAATTTGGTCGCTTTCTTCTTACTAAAAGCGATAGCCAAATCGGCATATTCTGGGGGAATGCGCACAGTGGAAACCTGGTCTGGACTCTCCACCGAGGTGGCACCGATGGAAACTCCCACACACCTACCTGAACACTCCTCTGACCACCCCTGAAGAGCTCCCTGTCTCCAGGAAATGAGGGGATTGTGAATGGCTAGCCAAGGAACCCCCAACACCACTGGAAACCCAGGTGAATCAATAAGGTAGAAACTAATCTGCTCCCTATGATCCCCCTGCGTTACCATGTCCAGCGGAATCGTGGCCTCCCTGATCAGCCCTGACCCTAGCGGTCGGCTATCTAAGGAGTGCACAGGGAAAGGAGGGTCTATCTGTACCAACGGAATACCCAACTTACGGGCTAGACCGCGATCCATAAAACTCCCAGCTGCGCCTGAGTCTACGAGCGCCTTATGCTGGAGAGAAGGGAAAAACGCAGGGAAAAAAATAACCAAAAACATGTGACCGACAGGAAGCTCTGGGTGAGTCTTGTGCCTACTCACCTGGGGTGACCGAGGAGTATTCCGCCTGCCATCTCTACTCCCAGAGGGGCTCCTCCAACACCGGTCTGAAGTGTGTCCTCTCCTGCCACAATAGGTGCAAGAGAAGCCACCTCCTCCGGCCCCCCTAGATGCAGCCCCTCCCAACTCCATCGGAGTTGAAGCGGGAGGGCTGGGAGGTGGAACTGACAGGACCCCCTCTGAACGCCCGCGGGCAGCTAGCAGGTTGTCCAGTCGTATAGACATGTCAATTAGCTCATCGAGAGAGAGTGCAGTGTCTCGACAAGCTAGCTCCCGACGGACGTCCTCCCGAAGGCTACATCGATAATGGTCCATCAGGGCCCTGTCATTCCACCCCGCACCAGCAGCCAAGGTCCGGAACTCCAAGGCGAAGTCTTGCGCACTCCTCGTCTCCTGTCTGAGGTGGAACAGTCGCTCACCCACCGCTCGGCCCTCCTGAGGGTGGTCAAATACGGCCCGAAAGCGGCGGGTGAACTCTGGGTAGTGGTCTCGAACCGAGTCTGTGCCGTTCCAGACCGCATTAGCCCATTCCAGGGCTCTACCCGTCAGACAGGAGATGAGGAGGCTAACACTCTCCTCTCCAGAGGGAGTCGGATGAACGGTGGCCAAGTAGAGCTCCAACTGGAGCAAAAACCCCTGGCACCCAGCCACCGCTCCGTCGTACTCCCTTGGGAGCGCGAGACGCAATGCGCCTGAACCAGATGCCGACGTTGATGGAGAAGGTTGCGCCGTCTGGGAAGGAGCTGGTGTAGATGTCGGGATACCACTCCTCTCCCATCGTTCCATCCTCTCCATCATCATGTCCATCGCCGACCCAATCCGGTGGAGAACGGCGGTGTGATGAAGTACACGCTCCTCCATCGATGGAAGAGGGGTGGTTGCTGCTTCTGCTGACTCCATTTATAGGTGCGGGCTTCTGTAACCAATCCAGTGGTGGAATAAAAGAGTCAGGTGCAGAGAGCAGGAATATCTTCAACGAGTGGATATTTATTTCCTTATTGAAATAACATACAGTACGGGGACGCCACACAAAACACTGGGCGCGTAAAGAATACTGTCCAAGGAAAAATGTATCACAGAAATCCACTACTGAACACCACCAACACGAAACAGAAAAACAAGCCCGCACAAAAGTCAGCGGGGAAACTGGGTTTAAATAACCCCTAACCTAAACACACAACAGGTGAAACAAATTAGACCAACTCAAAAGAAAACAGAAAAGGGGATCGGTGGCAGCTAGTAGACCGGAGACGACGACCGCTGAGCGCCGCCCGAACGGGAAGAGGCACCATCCTCGGCGGGATTCGTTAACACAAGGTAGATTTTCCCCAAATTCTGTTTAATGAGATTAAGATTAATGCCGATGGAGAGGGTTTACTTGTCCCCATCCACAAAACTCTCCATGAAATACAGCATTTGTGAACAAACAACCCATGAAAAAGCCTGTTATTAATGTGAGCCGCTAGCCAGGGAGTTTCCTGGTGAGGGATGGCCTAAAATAATAAACACAAAGTTTCAGATCCTTCCTCCCAAGAAGAACTCATAAATAAATCAGGCACAGAGAGAGACACCCCCGGGGAGGGAAGAGAGCACAGAGAGCTGGAGAAAACGGAGGAACAGAGAGCTTCATAATGCAGAGCCAGTGTTTTAGAGCCAGGTACAGTCACTGCACTTACACTTGGGTTGTGTGGTTGATGATGACATAGATGCTCAGTCCCACTTTGAAGTCATGACTGTGTGTACACTGGTAGTGTGTTTATTTGTTACCTGGGTACGTAGGATTGTGTCCATGTGAGTTGGTGGGGATGGTGTGTTTGTGTGCATGTGTATGCTAGAACCAGTCGGTTCTCCCACTCTGAGTGCAGTGAAATGCACCGTGTTCATCTGCTCAGCATCACAGCACTGAGCTACATAAGCATTTCAATAGTCTAATGTGGCTTCCTGGAGGAAAGGAGACGAGAAGAGGAAGTGACAGACAGTATTGAGATGCATCACAGGTTTCCCATCAGTTCCATCAGCATGCTAGGAGCATCAGCACTGGACTCCTTGACAACCGTATAATGTCTTGTGGCGTCTGGCCACCCTGATTTCCACACTGACATCCTCTGCTGCCTCCCCCATCGCCATGGACACACACTCCCCTATCTTTCACTGCCCCCCCACCCACCCAACTACCTTTCACTTGAGGTTCCCCTCCCTCTTTCACTGCAGTCTTCAGCCCCTCTCCCACCGGCTTTCCCTGGGTTCCCCCCCAGCCTCAGTCATCTCATTCCCCCAGACCCACTATCTCCCACTGCCTCTTATTTAAGTCTCTCTCCTTTAAACAACACTGTCCTTTGTGACAGACCGCACAGCCACAGACAAGCCTTGCTCTTGTCAGGCATCTGGGATGCTGGCCTTCTAGGCAGAGTTCCTCTGTCCTGTGTCTGTGTTATTTTGCCCATCTTAATCTTTTCTTTTTATTGGCCAGTCTGAGATATGGCTATTTCTTTGCAACTCCGCCTCGAAGGCCAGCATCCCGGAGTCGACTCTTCACTGTTGACGTTGAGACTGGTGTTTTGCGGGTACTATTTAATGAAGCTGCCAGGTGGGAACTTGTGAAGCGTCTGTTTCTCTAACATACTTGTCCTCTTGCTCAGTTGTGCACCGGGGCCTCCCACTCCTCTTTCTATTCTGGTTAGGACCAGTTTGCGCTATTCTGTGACAGGAGTAGTACACAGCGTTGTACGAGATCTTCAGTTTCTTGGCAATTTCTCGCATGGAATAGCATTCATTTCTCAGAACAAGAATAGACTGACGAGTTCCAGAAGAAAGGTCTTTGTTTCTGGCCTTTTTGTGCCTGTAATTGAACCGTCAAATGCTCCAGATAGTCAACTAGAATAAAGAAGGCCAGTTTTACTGCTTCTTTAATCAGAACAACAGTTTTCAGCTGTACTAACATAATTGCAAAAGGGTTTTCTAATGATCAATTAGCCTTTTAAAATGATAACTTGGATTAGCTAACACAATGTGCCATTGGAACTCAGGAGTAATGGTTGCTGATAACGGGCCTCTGTACGCCTATGTAGATATTCCATTAAAAATCAGCTGTTTCCAGCTACAATAGTCATTTACAACATTAACAATGTCTACACTGTATTTCTGATCAATTTGATATTATTTTACTGGACAAAAAAAAAGTGCTTTTCTTTCAAAAACAAGGACATTTTTAAGTGACCCCAAACTTTTGAATGGTAGTGTACATTTTTCTAAACTAATCCAATCAGTTGGTTAGATTTATTGCACACATTACAAAAATTGTTGTACCGGTTTAAATGGTTTAGGTAGTGTGTTTTTTGAATCAAGTTTCATCACAGTCATTCTATGCAGGTTAAAATCCCAACTGTTGCATATCCTGACTATGTCTGGATTCCAATTGAAATTACACATCCCTTTGCAAGCCAGTAAAATGTGACTTGCATGCCTGATGTGGCCACTGTGTTAAGGTAAAACTAGGACACTTACTAGGCCAATAATTAAGGCCTTATGATATATGGACTGTATTGCCAGAGTTTAATTTGAATGATAACTTTCTCCTAGGAACACATTTTGTGAAAGCCACAGGCTGTTATAAGGAAATAATTCAACCACCATGTCTCTGTCACTAAGAAATACAGTCATGGGTGTTAAGTCTACAATTTACTCAAAAAGAAAAGGCACACTGGGAAATATGCAAATTAGGCGTTTACACCATACAGCGTTAAAAGAACACCCACTTTGACGTCCTGTTACACTACAGGTTTTAATTTCTGACACTGAGAAAGTGTAACAGCGTCATCACTTAGCAAAGTGAGCCCAGTTCACTCTAAATCAAATGTCATGTTTTACACTGTAGATATATTGTTGCATATTACACTACAGTTGAGTTTTGCAAATGCCACAATCGAGTTCTGGGGAACACTGCAACGTAGTTAAATCTTTAACACTTTCCAAAGTGTTATTTTAACACCAGTACAGTGGGACTCATATTTTCACTGAAAATAGTGTACATTGGACACTTTCCAAATTAAATGGGGAACACTGCAACGTAGTTAAATCTTTAACACTTTCAAAAGTTGTATTTTAACACCAGTACAGTGGGACTTATATGTTCACTGATAATAGTTTACATTTGACACTTTCAGAGTTAAATGTACACCATTGATTTTGCTGTGCATGTTAACATTATGCGTACGAGTGAGTAATATTTCATAGACTGGTACTATATTTTTATTTTATTTATTTAATTAGGCACGTCAGTTAAGAACAAACCCGTATTTACAATGTCAGCTTAGGAACAAGGAACAGCCTTGTTCAGGAGCAGAACGACAGATTTATACCTTGTCAGCTCGGGGATTCGATCTAGCAACCTTTCGGTTACTAGCCCAACGCTCTAAGCACTAGGCTATTGACATCTCTTGGGCTGTAGCAGGGTATACTGAGAACCATATGGCATAGTATTGGTGGGGAACTTCAACTCGCAGTAAGACCAAGTAGACAAAATGCCGCAATCAAAGTCATGACTGGAATGGAGCTAGCTCTAATAACTGTGACTACATGCCTCAGAGAGTCAATAAGTGGATTAGTGGAATAGGCTAAGTATGCTTACATTACAGTTGACTAGGAATGTCATGCTGATAAAATACATTTACTGAAAATATACAAAATAAAGGGTTTAAAATAAAGCATAGGCCTGAATAATTCAATACTATTGCTTTCAGATACATCAAAAGATACATTGTGATCAAAATGAGAGCTTATGATAAGTTATAAGTTATCTCCAAATCTGAGTCTAACTTCTCTTCATGTTAAGACAATTATAGTTGTTTTAGACACCCAAAGAGAGACACATAAGATGGCTTTAGAAAATATTTTTAACAAGATTCACACTTCCATGAAGACTTTGTTGTTCTGGCAGCACAGAGGGACAGAGCGGCTCAGTTCTGAGCTGCAGCGTAAAGGTCCGTCCGGTTCTGCAGTTCTAATCGCATTTTACACATGGAGCGCTATGGAACACGACACACACTGGCCCTCAACAGTGGTGTGAGTGCGTGTCTGTGTGTGCGGCCATGCGTCCGTGTTTGAGAGAGACATGGAGGGGAGACAGATGAGATGCCAAATGATGTGGACAAATCACATGTTCCAAATCAGCTCTAATTCTTCTGTTCTTATTACAGAGCTGGATCATAACTTGAGATATGTGTGCCTAGGGCGTACTGCGTAGCCAACTCAAATTTCCATCCATACATTAGACTGAACATATTCACACTGTCTGGGGCGCAAGCAGTTCCCTCAGATCATTTTGTTCTAGTAATTTACCATATTACATGTTACTATGACTACTGTTGACATCCTCTATTAGATTTATAGTCTGATGAAACACCCTGTACTGGTGAATAATCATGACAGAAAGGCAGAAGAGAGAGTGAACATGAAGAGAGACAAGAGAGACTCAGCATGAACACTTCGGGATGCAATGTCCTCAATGGATTCTGTCACAGGAGAAAGGCCTGCTTACAGAAACATGGTACGAGAAGTGAGATCCTCTATGTTTGTCTCTATGTTTGTTTCCGTGAACACCCACACACCCACTCACACTCCCGTCTCTGGAGACAGATACACAGATAGCTATACAGCAGATAAGACCGACATTCATCTGTCTCTCTCCTCTAATCCAAACCGCCGACATTGAAATCAGAAGAGGAGACAAACCACATCAGTGATTCTTTGACATTTAACGCTAGACTAAAACTCATTTGACATTTAAAAGCAACGGCCGAAATAGCAAACAAATCTAATTTGATAGAGAGAGATGGAGAGAGGTCCTGTGGACGTCTTTTTACGAACGTTAAGAGACATCGATCATTTGATCGTCCATTGGAAGAGGGGGCTCTCTCTCTCCTCATTATGTACGTAGCATTAGGATGACATAACTACACCCTGGGACTTAATGACCAGATGTTGTAGGACGTCATAAGCAACCAGGGGTAAACCAGTCAAACCTAATGGCTACTAGGCAGCTTCTCTGTTATGCATCATCTGCTTGTATCACAGGTCTCTTTAGACGACGTTGCTTTGATAAGGAACATGATTTACAGAGCTAGGGGGGAAAAAGAGTTCTGAAAGGGTTCTGGGTTCTAAACGGAACCATTAATTTGAAGAAGCCCTTTTGGTTCTATAGCATCAGGCGTGTGATCGTCTTCATTCACAGTTCTAAAGAGGTCACGTTGCTTTATTAAGGCAAATTGCTCATATTATAAATAGTATCATAATACACAGTTAATAAAGGTTTTATTTTATAAGCAGTAATTGTTTATGAGCATGATTGGATGTAATTGAGCCTAACCCAGGTTGCAGTTGAATTGGTTACTGGTTTGACCCAGACACATTTGCGTCCGCAACACTAGCAGGTGTCTATTCAGTAGAAGACTCCTATTCTATTTTTAATAGTCCTTCTGGCTTTTCATTATGTTTCATTATCTGGTGCTCTAGTCTAGGGCTTTGTTTTCTTTATTCCATGTACATTATGTCAAGGTTCAAAGGAAACTGCAGTAGACATGCTGCCAAATGCCAATTAACTATACACCGTGGGTTTAGAGAAGAGTAAACTAGCCTAATTAAGGATGCTGGATCCCATAACAGTACTCAGCAGACTCACCCAAGCTCACCCACCTTCACCACATCCACATAGGGTAGTTACACTTGCACACACTGTATAGAGATTTAATCTATTGTGTTATTGACTTTATGTTGGTTTATCCCATGTGTAACTCTGTGTTGTTGTTTTTGTCGCACTGTGTAACGATTGTCGTCGGGAGAAGGAGAGGAGGACCAACGTGCAGCGTGGTATGTATCCATTATACTTTTAATCAAGATGAATACACGAACAAAAACAACACAACGACCAACGAACAGTTCTGACAGGTGCAACAAACGCTAACCAGAAAATAATCACCCACAACTCAGTGTGAAAACAGGCTACCTAAATATGGTTCTCAATCAGAGACATCGATAGACAGCTGCCTCGGATTGAGAACCACACACGGCCAAACACAAAGAAATAGACAACATAGAACACCAGACATAGAATGACCACCCAAACTCACGCCCTGACCAACCAAAAGAGAGACATAAAAAGGATCTCTACGGTCAGGGTGTGTCACACTGCTCTGCTTTATCTTGGCCAGGTCGCCCTTGTAAATGAGAACTTGTTCTCAACTGGCCTACCGGGTTAAATAAAGGTGGAATAAATAAATAAATGACACTGCAACTGTTACAGTCTCACACAGGCTGCTGCAGCCCATTATTAAAGAGAGCATCAACTATCTGTTAATGTCTGCCAAGAGATACTATTATATTATATTAAACTCTGATTGACCATGTATTTCTCCTCCTATAGGTTGGCCACAATCTTCTTTTTAAATGGTGAGCCAACATGTTTTCAGCTCTTTTATATCCCCGACTGATCAAAACTCGTTTTTATTATGGCTATTTGTTGCCCCTCTGTAGCAGACATATAGTGAGCAATATGTTTGGAACATTGAATCGCCCAAAAAATCTCAGTATCAAGTCGCAATACATATAGAATTGTGATTTATCGTGATACATATCGTATCGGCACTTACAGTTGAAGTCGAAAGTTTACATACACCAGTTTTTCACAATTCCTGACATTTATTCAGAGTAAAAATTACCTGTCTTAGGTCAGTTAGGATCACCACTTTATTTTAAGAATGTGAAATGTCAGAATAATAGTAGAGAGAATGATTTATTTCAGCTTTTATTTCTTTCACCACATTCTCAGTGGGTCAGAAGTTTACATGCACTCAATTAGTATTTGGTAGCATTGCCTTTAAATTGTTTAACTTGGGTCAAACGTTTTGGGTAGTCTTCCACAAGCTTCCCACATTCCTCCTGACAGAGCTGATGTAACTGAGTCAGGTTTGTAGGCCTCCTTGCTCGCACACACTTTTTCAGTTCTACCCACAAATTTTCTATGGGATTGAGGTCAGGGCTTTGTGATGGCCACTCCAATACCTTGACTTTGTTGTCCTTAGGACATTTTGCCACAACTTTGGAAGAATGATTGGGGTCATTGTCCATTTGGAAGACCCATTTGCAACCAAGCTTTAACTTCCTGGCTGATGTCTTGAGATATTGCTTCAATATATCCACATAATTTTCCTCCCTCATGATGCCATCTATTTTGTGAAGTGCACCAGTCCCCCCTGCAGAAAAGCACCCTCACAACATGATGCTACCACCCCCATGCTTCACGGTTGGGATGGTGTTCTTCAGCTTGCAAGCATCCCCCTTTTTTCTCCAAATATAACGATGATCATTATGGCCAAACAGTTCTATTTTTGTTTCATCAGACCAGAGGACATTTCTCCAAAAAGTACAATCTTTGTCCCCATGTGCAGTTGCAAACCGTAGTCTGGCTTTTTTATGACGGTTTTGGAGCAGTGGCTTCTTCCTTGCTAAGCGGCCTTTCAGGTTATGTCGATATAGGACTCATTTTACTGTTGATATAGATACTTGTGTACCTGTTTCTGGCCAGCATCTTCACAAGGTCCTTTGTTGTTGTTCTGGGATAGATTTGCACTTTTCGCACCAAAGTACGTTAATCTCTAGGAGACAGAACATGTCTCCTTCCTGAGCAGTATGACGGCTGCCTGGTCCCATGGTGTTTATACTTGTGTACTATTGTTTGTAGAGATGAACATGGTACCTTCAGGCATTTGGAAAGGATGAACCAGACTTGTGGAGGTCTACAATTTTTTTCTTATATCTTTTGATTTACCCATGATGTCAAGCAAAGAGACACTGAGTTTGAAGGTAGGCCTTGAAATACATCCACAGGTACACCTCCAATTGACTCAAATTATGTCACGTTCCTGACCTGTTTTTCCTTTCTCTTGTATTATTTTAGTTGGTCAGGGCGTGAGTTGGGGTGGGTTGTCGATGTGTTTTTTCTATGTCGGGTTGTTTGTGTTCGGCCGGGTATGATTCTCAATCAGAGGCAGCTGTAAATCGTTGTCCCTGATTGAGAATCATACTTAGGCAGCCGGTGATTCACGTGGTTTTTGTGGGTGGTTGTATCGCGTGTCTGTGTTAGTACCACACGGGACTGTTTGCGGTTTGTCACATTTGTTGTTTTGTATGTTAAGTGTTCAGTCTATTTTCATTAAATATGAACACTAACCACTCTGCATATTGGTCTGATCCTTCTCGCCTCTCCTCCTCGTCCAAGGAGGAGGATTACGACGATTGTTACAAATTATGTCAATTAGCCTAACAGAAGCTTCTAAAGTCATGACATCATTTTCTGGAATTTTTCAAGCTGTTCAAAGGCAGAGTCATCTTAGTGTATGTAAACTTCTGACCCACTGGAATTGTGATACAGTGAATTATGAAAGTGAAAGTGAAATAATATGTTTGTAAAGAATTGTTGGAAAAATGTGCCAAAACTATAGTTTGTTAACAAGAAATTTGTCGAGTGGTTGAAAAACAAGTTTTAAAGACTCCAACCTAAGTCTATGTAAACTTCCGACTTCAACTGTATGTATCGTGATAGTATCGTATCGTGAGGTCCCTGGCAATTCCCAGCCCTATAGGAGAACCATTTTTGGTTCCAGGTAGAACTATTCTTGGTTCCACGTAGAACCCTTTTGGGTTCCATGTAGAACCATCTGTGGAAAGGGTTCTACATGGAACCCAAAAAGGGGTTCTTCAAAGGGTTCTCCGATGGGGACAGCCAGAGACCCCTTGTAGGTTCTAGATAGAGAGTGCACCATCGCGTGCTGTTACTTCATACATCCCAATCACTCCCATGGAGATAACAGTGTGGAAGATCAATTTTTCACATTCATTCAATAACACTCTAGGGTCGTCCCATGTCATTTCAGCACCCACCATGTAAGATTGTTCTGAAATCGTTTACGTAGTTAGAAACAGATAACATGAGCAATCCTTCAACACTATTTTGTTGAAATATTACTTGATATCTGAGAAATGAAGCTAGTTGATTGCACCCAAATCAATTCAACATGAATTCAATATTCAATACATATACCTAACATTCGATTTGGACCAAACTTTAAGACATGAGAAATTCAAAGAACTTGTCATACGCCCGCCACGGACCCGCCACGGACCCGCCACGGACCCGCCACGGACCCTCCCACACCCCACGACAATCCCACCCCAACAAGGAGTATACCGTATCTGTTCGTCTGACAAGTAGTTGCGGCTTTGAGTATTGTTTCTTCATCCTATGTAATGTATTGTCAGTGAATTTGGTGATGCTATTTTTTCTTCCTCCCCTGTTCAGAGAAATTAGTCATTGAAGTCGTTTGGTTTATGTCCCATGTACCTGATGTACCTGATATTACCAGGTTCTGACCATTAGATGGTGATGTTTCAAATGCTACATTTGTTTCAAATCCAATGCAAGTCAGTGTTAGTCAATGCATTTTCACGCTTCATTTCCAAATCATCTAGAAGTAACATCGTTGAGCTACAAAATACTTTTTTGATACTTGAGCATGATTTACTAATATAGATACCATTGACTTGGATTGGATTTGTACCACAAATGCCACAAATGCAGCATTTTAAACAGTGGACAACAAAACCAAAGCATGGTTTGCTGTCATACTTTGTCCATAGACTGCTTACAGGGTAAGGAAACCAGTATGTAATTGTGTAATTTGGGTGAACTATCCCTTTAACATTGAGGGGGAGGATTCTTAAAACAAAATCCCCTAAAAGCAGGAACAGCGCCATCTAGAGGTCAGAACTTGGTAATACCAGGATGTAGGATGGGACGTAACAACTTCAATTAATAATTGATCTAAACAGGGGAAAAAACATGATCAAATTCACTGGGAATACATTACATAGGATGAAGAAGCAATACTCCAAGCCGCAGCTCCATGCTACTTGTCAGATACTATGTATTCGTTGTTGGAGTGTGGGATCTGTGGGTGGCTTCAAACAGTTTCTTTGGATTCCTCGTGTCTAACTCATTGTTAGAAAAAGTTTGGTCCAAATCAGATGTTAGGTACTATAATTTTTGGAATATTATATGAATCCTATACATTTAAATGGCCAAATTTGGATGTAATCAGATGTAATTAGCTTAATTTCTCAGAGATAAAATTATATTTCAACAAAATAATGTTGCAGGAATGGTAATCGTATCTCTTTCTAAATACAGAAACAATTTCAGAACCATCTGATATGGTGGGTGTCGAAATGCTTGTGCTTTTTGAGGTGGAACGACACTCTTGCCCTGCTCATCGATGGTGTTACAACCATCTCATTTAGATACATAACAGGGCAACATTATCCACAGTGATCCACTGATCAGCATCAGCGTTAGGATGAGATCTTCTCTGACGGTGGAACTAACAGACTCTGTGTGCTCGCAGAGCCTCGCACGTACACCGACCCTGTCCATGTCCACCCAGCACTGAGAGAAATAAAGAGAGCCTGCCCTATAGCACTGCTGGCTCTGATCAATGCTTATGAACTCTCCCTGGGCTCTCCTGATCAGGGTTGGGGTCAGTTCTGTTTTCAATTCAGTCAATCATCCATTGCTTTCTATGAAGATTGTTCCACTTTCTGAACCGGTCCGACGGAATTGAAAACTAACCCCAGCCATGCCCACTACCCGTGGCCAAAACTTGACCCTGACACTGGCACACACCACAGCTGTTACTTTACAGTGAGTTCCTAATGTACTGTTCTGCACTGTTCATATCTAGGCTAATTACCGTAATCTAGTCTACAGTAAATATATATATCTTCTTTCTTTTTTTTTCTTTTTTTACATATGGCATGGTGTGAATGTGGTGATTGTATCCAAACAGTCAAATTGGTGATAGTCTTGCATGCAGATGGATGTGTCTATTTGTGAAACACATGATGAGTGCCTTATGCTGTTTATGCGTGTGTGTGTGTGTGTGTGTGTGTGTGTGTGTGTGTGTGTGTGTGTGTGTGTGTGTGTGTGTGTGTGTGTGTGTGTGTGTGTGTGTGTGTGTGTGTGTGTGTGTGTGTGTGTGTGTGTAGCCAACTCCTGTATGGTGGCCTGGCATATTGTGGAACAGATGGCTTAGAGATGTGCTCCCTCCTTCTTTTCCCTCCAAATCATTTCCCCCATAATTCCCAATTCCCATAAAACCCCATAGCAAAACTGTCCATCTCTTAGATGCTTCTTTTAGAACACAGATAATGACTCAGCCAAGGGATTAGAAGAAACGGAAAAAAGCAGATGGCAGATATCAAATCTCAAATCTCTCAAAAGCACTTCCTCTTTCTTTTTCCATCTAATCTTTGACCAGAAAACCATCCACGAAACCGACACTATTGTCAGTGTTCATGCCAGGGAAACAGTAGATAGACAAGACAACCTTATAAAGGATCAATACTAAGGCTTCCAACATCAAGTTAAAGGCTCTCAATGGCATGTCCAAATGCCATCAGAAACACTCGGTTAACAGCCTGCAAATGAGTCCACTTGAAATATCAAGTGACATGCTTCTATCAAAATGAAGAAGTTCACCAAATGTTAAAAGTCTCTTCATGATAAATGAACAGTGTAATTTCTCCAAATACACAGTCCTGAGACGTGTCAGGTGGAGTGGCGTTTGGGATGCACATTTTAAGTTCACCATGGTCCCTGTCTTTATTTGTTTGCTAGTGTCAAATATGGCACCGTTGAGTGAATGCATAATAACATCAAATATAAAGACTACAGTAGCCAGTTACTGACATGGGCTGTGCACACTCCAGTAAAAACCGCTGATAATGCGTATCACACATACATCATTGCACTTATCAAAATCTGTAAATATTCTTCTTCCTTACCTATCTGGCAGAAAACCAGGAGCTGCGCAATGGAAATCAGCACTCTGGATACAGTCAGTTCCATAGTCTCCGATGCAGCGCCAAACTGAATTTTAAACGCAAAAAAAGAATTGTAACTAAACAATCTGAATTTCTGGCGCGGGGGCTTAAGATGCTACACTCGCTTCATACCGTCGATGTCGGCGCTCCGGTCCTCCTGCCTCTCTTCCCTCCCTGTCTTTCGCTCTCTGCTTGGAGGAAACGGAGTGGCTCCACTCTCTCACGTACAAACACTGGCTGGATATGGAGAGGGGGATTTGGTATGCGCGCCGCAAACTACTCACACAGGCGCAGCGGGAGGGAAAAACGGATTGTTGAACATACTCTCTGAATGGTGATATGAAATGACTACTGACTGGCCAGTGATAAAAGGGAAACGTGCATATTCAGAAGGCAAAACAAAGACGAAATGCCAATTTAGTGCCTAATGCAACTACACTAAGAAGTTGTGATTTAAATGAAAATAGAGCCAATCAGCACAATTGCATGATGGATAAGTAAAGATAGGATCATGTCTAGGGGCCTACTAAAACAGCTGGGAGAAGAGTAGGGCTGTTCTATTTACCAATAATAAGGGCCTACGACTGTGCCACTACTCATCTGAATAAACCTTGGTGAAATTGTTGTTCACAAACACTTCAATATTCCTATAGGAATCCAGATCTCAAGTCTCATTATATTTCTTCTCTGCAGAGTATGAAGCTAAGGGTTGGATATTGGCTTGGCCCCATGTGAGACCTCTATTACTGTTTCTCTTATTATATGGTGCTGGGCAACATGATCTTACAGTCACAACGAAGGCTCACGTTCTCCGTGGCCGACGTGAGTAAGACATTTAAGCTTGTTAACTCTCGCAAGGCTTCCGGTCCAGACGGCATCCCTAGCCGTGTTCTCAGAGCATGCGCAGACCAGCTGGCTGGAGTGTTTACGGACATATTCAATCTCTCCCTATTCCAGTCTGCTGTCCCCACTTGCTTCAAGATGTCCACCACTGTTCCTGTACCCAAGAAAGTGAAGGCAACTAAACTAATGACTATTGCTTCGTAGCACTCACTTCTGTCATCATGAAGTGTTTTGAGGGGCTAGTTAAGGACCATATCACCACCACCTTACCTGACACCCGAGACCCACTACAATTTGCGTACCGCCTCCATCCACGGAAAACACAATCGCTATCCCACTGCACACTGCCCTATCCCATCTGGACAAGAGGAATACCTATGTAAGAATGCTGTTCGTTGACTACAGCTCAGCCTTCAAGACCATAGTGCTCTCCAAGGTCACCACTATGGTCCGGGCCCTGGATCTGAACCCCATCCTGTGCAACTGGGTCATGGACTACCTGACGGGCTGACCTCAGGGGATGAATGTAGGCAACAACACCTCCACCACGCTGGTCCTCAACACAGGGGCCCCAACAAGGGTGTGTTGACCTGTACTCCCTGTTCACCCATGACAACTAAATCATCAAGTTCGCTGACGACACAACAGTGGTAGGCCTGGTCACCAACAACGAAGAGACAGGCTATAGCAGGGTTCCTCAACTGGCCGGAGAAATAGGCCCGCTGTCACACACTGATCTGTTTCACCTGTCTTTGTGCTTGTCTCCACCCCTCTCCAGGTGTCGCCCATCTTCCCCAGTATCCCCTGGGTACTTATACCTGTGTTCTCTGTCTGTTGCCAGTTCGTTTTGTTCGTCAAGCCGACCAGGGTTTCCCCCCTTGCTCCTGTCTGTTTCTAGTTCCTGTTTTCTAGTTTTCCGGGAGGACAATTCTGCCTGCTCCGACCCTGAGCCTGCCTGCCGTTCTGTACCGTGTCACACCACCCTGGATTATTGACCTCTGCCTGCTCTGACCCCGAGACTGCCTGCCCTTTCTGTACCTTTTGGACTCTGTTCTGGATTACTGACCTCTGCCTGCCCTGGTTCTGTCGTTTTGCCTGCCCCCTGTTCTAGTAATACACTTTTGTTACTTTGACATTGTCTGCATCTGGGTCTGCCCTGAAACATGATACTTGTAGCTGAATCTAGTTGATGATCCCTGGCCTACAGGGAGGAGGTGAGGGCCCTGGCGGAGTGGTGATAGGAAAATAACCTCTCGCTCAACATCAACAAAACAAAGGAGGCCACAGTGGAGAGAATTTAAGAAGGCGCCGCAGCGTGCATGTTCCTCGGCGTGCACATCACTGACAACCTGAAATGGTCCAGCGGCAACTGCTCCGTCCGCAACCGCAGGGCACTTTAATAATGTTTACATACTGTTTTACACACTTCATGCTGTATGTATATACTGTACTCTAGTCAAGGCTGATCCTTTATACAGTTGAAGTCGGAAGTTTACATACACTTAGGTTGGAGTCATTAAAACTTGTTTTTCCACCACTCCACAAATTTCTTGTTAACAAACTATAGTTTTGGCAAAAGTCTACTTTGTGCATGACACAAGTAATTTTTCCAACAATTGTTTACCGACTATTATTTCACTGTATCACAATTTCAGTGGGTCAGAAGTTTACATACACTAAGTTGACTCTGCCTTTAAACAGCTTGAAAAATTCCAGAAAATTATGTCATGACTTTAGAAGCTTCTGTTAGGCTAATTTACATAATTTGAGTCAATTGGAGGTGTACCTGTGGATGTATTTCAAGGCCTACCTTCAAACTCGATGCCTCTTTGCTTGACATCATAGGAAAATCAAAAGAAATCAGCCAAGACCTCAGAAAAAAAATTGTAGACCTCCACAAGTCTGGTTCATCCTTGGGAGAAATTTCCAAATGCCTGAAGGTACTACATTCATCTGTACAAACAATAATACGCAAGTATAAACCCCATGGGACCACACAGCCGTCTTACCGCTCAGGAAGGAGACGTGTTCTGTCTCCTAGAGATGACCGTACTTTGGTGCGAAAAGTGCAAATCAATCCCAGAACAACAGCAAAGGACCATGTGAAGATGCTGGAGTAAACAGGTACAAAAGTATCTATATCCACAGTAAAATGAGTCCTATATCGACATAACCTGAAAGGCCACTCAACAAGGAAGAAGCCACTGCTCCAAAACCGCCATAAAAAAGCCAGACTACGGTTTGCAACTGCACATGGGGACAAAGATCGTACTTTTTGGAGAAATGTCCTCTGGTCTGATGAAACAAAAAAATAACTGTTAGGCCATAATGACCATCGTTATGTTTGGAGGAAAAGAGGAAGCTTGCAAGCCGAAGAACACCATCCCAACCATGAAGCACGTGGGTGGCAGCATCATGTTGTGGGGGGTGCTTTTCTGCAGGAGGGACTGGTGCACTTCACAAAATAGATGGCATCATGAGGGAGGAAAATTATGTGGATATATTGAAGCAACATCTCAAGGCATCAGTCAGGAAGTTAAAGCTTGGTCACAAATGGGTCTTCCAAATGGACAATGACCCCAAGCATTCTTCCAAAGTTGTGGCAAAATGGATTAAGGACAACAAAGTCAAGGTATTGGAGTGGCCATCACAAAGCCCTGACCTCAATCCTATAGAAAATTTGTGGGCAGAACTGAAAAAGTGTGTGCGAGCAAGGAGGCCTACAAACCTGACTCAGTTACACCAGCTCTGTCAGGAGGAATGGGTCAAAATGTACCCAATTTATTGTGGGAAGCTTGCGGAAGGCTACCCGAAACGTTTGACCCAAGTTAAACAATTTAAAGGCAATGCTACCAAATACGAATTGAGTGTATGTAAACTTCAGACCCACTGGGAATGTGATGAAAGAAATAAAAGCTGAAATAAAAACATTCTCTCTACTATTATTCTGATATTTCACATTCTTAAAATAAAGTGGTGATCCTAACTGACCTAAATTTTTACTAGGATTAAATGTCAGGAATTGTGAAAAACTGAGTTAAAATGTATTTGGCTAAGGTATATGTAAACTTCTGACTTCAACTGTAACTACTGCTGTACACACCTTTGCTATTCATTTACTGTCCATACTGTCTATATATTTATATTATGGACTCAACATTGTTCGTTGTAATATTTCTTAATTTCTTATTTGAATTTTGGGGATTTGTGTGTATTGTTTTATATTGTTAGGTATTACGGCACTGTTGGAGCTAGAAACATAAGCATTTCGATGCACCTGCGATAGCATCGGAAAAACATGTGTACACAACAAATTACGTTCGATTTGATTTCGATGTTTGGTCGACTGAGGAGGTTTGGCCGAGAGCCTCTTCTCACAATGTGCACCCTCGGATACTTCCACTCTAATCCGGAGGCAGGACTTAAACACACAATAACATGCTCCTCCACAGCTCCCTCTTGTTTTCCCCTTGCATAAATTAACACCATTTAACAGGGGATTATCTTTAATTAATGCAGGAAGGAAATGCATTTCACTTGTTGCACCACATTTTTTCAGGGTGCTCAATACAGTGTTGTTTTGCTTCTTGAGTTCCGCTGCTCTGTTTGTGTGTGTGTGTGTGTGTGTATGTGTGTGTGTGTGTGTGTGTGTGTGTGTGTGTGTGTGTGTGTGTGTGTGTGTGTGTGTGTGTGTGTGTGTGTGTGTGTGTGTGTGTGTGTGTGTGTGTGTGTGTGCATCTGTGCTTGGCTTGTGAGTGAACCTGTGGCTTTGTGGAAGCAACCTGTTGCTAGTTAAGACTTCCCGCTTGGCAGAGAGGAGAGTAGAGCAACAGAGTGAGCTACTAGGCAGGTCAGTTTAGTCCTTCCTCTCTCTGCAAAGGGAGAGAATAGCAGTGAAATACCAGACAGCAAAAAGACAACATTCTGTTTTGATGGAGAATAAAGTTGTATTGTATATGAGACCCTCAAAGACACAGGTGCGGCAGCAGTAGGGAGTAAAAACCATAGACCGTATAAAACACATGAGAGAGATCACATCCTGGATCCTTATCAAACCAACCCTGAACAAGGCAGTTAACCCACTGTTCCCCGGTAGGCCGTCATTGTAAATAAGAATTTGTTCTGAACTGACTTGCCTAGTTTACTTTTTTTTTTTAATTACGATAGGTATGGGACAGTACTGTGTCGGACTGTCAATAGAAGCCATTACTACAAAAATGGAGATAGGGAGGAGGACCAGAGCTATTGGTCAATGAATAGTCTCTCCCCATCAGCCCTTTGTGGGGCTAATCGATTTAAAAACACATAAAGAACTTAGTAGAAGAGCATCAATAAAGGGAGTGGATGTGGGATAAGAACCCATTACCGTGTACATATTTGGCTACTGGTAAACACAGCATTGTTACGACCAGAGAAAGCTCTACTTTGCAGCTAGGTGTTTGGTTACTTCTGAGGGACTGTCTGTACTCGGTGGCTGGCGTCTGGAGTCAGTCTGGGTGAGAAGGGCCCTGGGATGGGATCAGTAACTGAGGGAATATAAAACACACAGGCCAGTGTTAGAGAGAGGACAATGGTAGAACACTGCTATCTCCCTAGATGACCTCACCGCACCTGCGATACAGTTACCTGTGGTAAACAAACACACAAACCATGGGAGAGAAAGAGGGATACAAACAGCCAGACTAACACAAGACTGTTTGTCAACGAAGAGGATTCCCCCTGGATTTGACCAGCTTAGGCGTCGGCGGTTTCTTGTTTAGTTACTACCAGTATTCTGCTAATCAATGTCAAGCCTTCAGTAAAGCACAGCATCACATCTCCCTACTGTATGCATTCAGTGCTTCTTCCTGTTACACGCATAGAAGCATTAGTAGTAAAAGTCAGCTATTCAGACTAGAATTTGACACAGTTCTGTTGGGTCTTTTTAGTGTCCTCCGTCTGTAACAATGGCTTCCCATGGGATCTTCCTCTCTTCCTCTGCCTTCATGGCCTCTAAGAAAACCTGAATCTTCTCTCTCCCTGCTGATGTTGTTTCCTCAACTGCCTCAGCCCTGTTTCCATGACACCCTGGTAGGTTGTAGCCGAATGTCAACATCATTGACAGCCAACTGTCGTGCCTGAAGTTCAATATTCCCGGACACCCCGTTGCATAACCTCAACGGATCAATGCCTGTCTCAGCCACTCACCGCTAGGTGTGCGTGCTAGCTGGCAACAGCACACACCCCTCGCTGTCAACTCATTGTACGTGGCTGCACACATACACATAAACACACACACCCACCTCGCTGCCTGTCTTCTCTGTCTGTGGCTGTGCTGCTCACTGGCTGGCTGCACACGGCAACGTCCTCTCAGGCGATGCCGTTTTTGATTGAGTTATGTAACCTTACCAAAAAGCGTGATTAAACTCTTTTCAACTACAGGATAAGTCAATACAGCGTTTTTGCTATACTCCATCACCGCTCTAACTCAAGGAGGCAGGAGGGAGCACTACATCTGTACAAAACCCTCTAAAAGCCCCCAAAGACTCAGTCTGCTTCCTGTAACGGGCCTTCAGTTAGTCATAACCAGCCTTCACGTAACCAGCCTTCAGTTAGTCATACACCAGAGAGATGTCTGACTGAGAAAAGACATTAACCTCACGGTGACAGTCCAGTCCCTTTGTGTGGGTCTTTGTCCTCCCCTACAGCTCCCTCAGTGGAACAGAGAGCTGCCAGAGGGCTGAGACAACAACCAGTGGGACAGGCAGCCACAGAGACAGCAGCCAGAGTGGAGCAACCGTCTGTGAATCAACAGCAGCAGAAGCAACACAGAGCTCCTTCAGTCATCCTCAAAGGCCGTCGTGTGGCATTCCAGCCAGTCTCTCTCATGTGAAATCAGGCTTCCGTGAGCCCAGAGAGAGGAGAGCGGTGCGTGGCAAGGCTTTCATCTGGACCACAGAACCAGAGAGTAGCAAGTCAGTACTAGTCAACCCTCCTGTCTCCACCTCCCTCTACGGGTAAAACAAAGACCGGAGACAACCAAACCCCTGGTCCACTAACACAGAAAGAACACACACACACAGGCACGTTTGCATGAACATATTTTCACATAAAACTGAGGGAAGAGCCAAGCCTGTGGTGTGTTTTATCAAGAGGCAGCAGGAGATGCATAGGCCTCTCATATAATGAGCTATCAATCATATTTCCCTGCTCTGCTGGTGATCCAGAGCCTGGTAAAAAACTTTAACCTTTAAGCTTTACATGTTCAGTGATATCCATATGGACGTACTCTAGTGTTTGCTAAGTCCTAACGCTGTATGAAAGCCAATAGTCAATCAGCTGGAGGTCCAGGGTTTCCTAGCAACGGGCTAATAGAAGGGTAAGGCCATGTCAAACCAGTATGACCCTCACGCAGCTGGAGAACAGGCAAGCACACTGCAATATCCCTCAACAATTTGCTGAAGAGCTAGACCGACACATACAGCCTGAACTTTGACATTAAGATATATTGAAATGAGGAGGAATGCATAGCCTTTCTATGATCTTGATTCTTCTTAATTCCTAAGACATTAAAGCCCTTCTGCTCTAGCGCCGTGCGTTATTAATGGCATACTGTAGTATTCAGCTATTCTCTTTTTTAAAGCAGCTCTCCTTTTTTCTTCAGGTGTCACATCTCACAAAGGACTTCCTGGGAACTCACAGTGAGCCTCTGATTCAATGACATTCCTCTCCACAATAGCCCTCTGAGTATCTCTTATACCCTGGCTAAGAGCTGCATGCAGGGTTTAGAGCTACTAACTTACATGAAGCTCTAGCAGCAACGGTCAGAGTGTGTGTGTGTGTGTATCTGAGTGAGAGACAGAGAGACAGAGAGACAGAGAGACAGAGAGACAGAGAGACAGAGAGAGAGAGAGAGAGAGAGAGAGAGAGAGAGAGCGAGAGAGAGAAAAGGCGGCAGGGAATCCAAGTGCCATTTGGCCCTGCTTGCCATTTTGCATGCCTTATTTCTTGGATGTTTGCAGTTCTTTCAGTTACTGTTCCAGAGAGAAGGCAGAACCAACAACAAAGTAGGAGCTGCAGAATAAATGTTCTGCAGGAATTAGATGTTTTGCAGCTGGGTGATTCTGCAATCACATTGTGGTCTCGAATGTGTTTTGAGAATTTTTGTGAGTTGAGAGTTTTACTTCAGTGTGTGGGATTGCAGCCCTCCTCAGTCTGACACCCTGAAATGGATTGTTGCTGGGCTCCATGGAAACAAGGCACAAGGCAGGCCTATTGTATCCACTCTCAGAGCAGGGGCCGTGTTCCGTAAAAGCACCCGTGTGCCTATTCCCTCCTCCCCTCATCCTTTATTCTGTCAGTTCCACTCCATGAAAGACTGACCAACTGCACTTTGCCCTAAATTATTTGTTTTGCATATGACCTGCAGTGGCCCACAGTGTTGTCTTTGATTTGACAATACCGTCGAACCTGGAGGGCCAATGTAACTTTAGGCACAGAATCAATCAATCAAATGCATTTTTATAAAGCAACTTTTACATCAGCAGACACCCAGCCTAAAACCCCAAAGAGAAAGCAATGCAGAGGCAGAAGCACCGTGGAGAAACTCAGTAGAGGGCAGGAATGTAGGAAGAAACATAGAGAGGAACCAGGCTCCAATGCCTTCAGAAAGTATTCACACCCCTTGACTTCATCCAAATGTTGTCAACAATCTTAACAAAATACCCCGCAATGTCAGAGGAAGAAAAATTCTAACATTTGTAAAAAATATAAAATAAAACACTAATATATCTTGATTAGATAAGTATTTAACCCCTTGAGTCAGTACATGTTAGCGATTTCTGCGTAAGTCTCTAAAAGCTTTCCACACCTGGATTGTGCAACATTTGCCCATTACTCTTTTCAAAATTCTTCAAGCTCTGTGAAATGTGTTGTTGATCATTGCTAGACAACCATTTTCAGGTCTTGCCATAGATTTTCAAGCAGATTTAAGTCAAAACTGTAACTCAGCCACTCAGGAACATTTACTGTCTTCTTGGTAAGCAACGCCAGTGTAGATTTGGCCTTGTGTTTTAGTTTATTGACCTGCTGAAATGTGAATGAATCTCCCAGTGTCTGGTGGAAAGCAGTTTTCCTTATTTTTTTTATCCTGAAAAGCTCCCCAGTCCTTAACGATTACAAGCATACCCATAACATGACGCAGCCACCACTATGCTTGAATATGGAGAGTGGTACTCAGTTATGTGTTGTGTTGTGATTTGCATTTGCCCCAAACATGACACTTTGTGTTCAAAACAAAAGTGAATTGCTTTGCCACAGTTGTAGCGGAATGCAGAGGGAATTTGAAGAAGACTTTTAAAAGTGTTTTATAATTAAATATTGTTTGTCTCCCTCCTTGCTTGTTGTATCACATGAGAAACTTAAATTTTGTCAAACATCACCTGTTTCTGTGAGAACATGAGATTACTGTGTGAAGTGTGCCACCTAGCGGCATCTCAATGCACCCCCCCCCCCCCAAAATGAGGGGGGAAAACATAGAGATAGATAAAGAACTCATTTTTGAATGCATTTATAGTTATTAGGGATCATGAGGTTGGAGTAATACAATTTTAAACTGCTTAAGACATGCACTGGAATCTAGGTCGTGCCTTTAGATTTCGAGACAATTAACAACTAAGAAATAATTGTTAATTCCTCTCAATGACTTCTCAAACCCCAAACCCCGGCTTGGTCTGTTTGGTCTGTTTCGCGACGTTCCCGGAAGTCTCTCGATGTTGTGCCTCTGGGTTTCGAAACTCTGTGATAATATATCCTTTTGGCTACCAGAGGCCTTTGTCATTCTCTATGGTGAAAAAAACCCCGAACTTTGCGTCACTGAGATGCGACGAAAGTTCTTACTCCACAAGCAGCTGTCCTTGAATGTACTGTGGAAGCATGTTACACAACTAAAAATGTAATCAGTTAAATGCTCTTTTGGCATTATTGAACAAACTATTCATACCGGAGTAGTGATATAAACATTCATGGTGAGTTGTCAAGATTATAACGTGGGCGCATTAGCTAGCTAGCTTATTTGATAATAGTTTGGCTTGGGTTTGGAAACAGATTAGCTAGCTAACTTTAGTCAGCTAGTAAGGCACAATCTGTAAGGTTGGAGCTTGATTCTCGAGGAATAAAACTAGTCTCTAATAACCGTTAGTCTCTCTTTACCTTTGTCGGAGGCTGTAGAATATGAGGGCTGCAGGATGAAAGGGATATGCGTGCGTTGGCTCGCCAGCGTGTAGTCTGAACAAAAATACACGCAACAATTACAAATATTTTACTGAGTTACAGTTCATATAAGGGAATCAGTAAATTGAAATGAATTCAATAGGCCGCAATCTAACGATTTCACGTGACCGGGAATACAGATAAGCATCAGTTGAAAAAAGGTAGGGGCGTGGATCAGAAAATCAGTCCGTATCTGATGTGACAACCATTTGATTTGCCTCATGCAGCGTGAAAACATCTGCTTCACGTAGAGTTGATCAGGCTGTTGATTATGGCCTGGGGAATGTTGCCCCACTCCTCTACAATATCTGTGCGAAGTTGCTGGATATTGGCAGGAACTGGAACGCGCTGTCTACACGTCGATCCAGAGAATCCCAAACACACTCGGTGGGTGACATGTCTGGTGAGTACGCAGGCCATGGAAGAACTGGGACATTTTCAGCTTCCAGGAAGTGTGTACAGATCCTTGCGTCACGGGGCCGTGCATTATCATGCTGAAACATGATGCGATGGGAGCAGATGAATGGCACTACAATGGGCCTCAGGATCTCGTCCCGGTATCTCTGTGCATTCAAATTGGCATCTAAAATGCAATTGTGTTTGTTGTTTGTAGCTTATACCCCCCCATACCATAACCCCACCACCATCATGGGGCACTCTGAGCAAACCACTCACCCACACAACGCCATACATGTGTGCTGTGGCTGTGATGCTGCTTGGACATGCAGCCAAATTCTCTAAAATTATGTTGGAGGCAGCTTATGCTAGATAAATTAACATTAAATTCTCTGGCAACAGCTCTGGTGGACATTAATGTAGTCAACATGCCAATTGCCAGCTCCCTCAACTTGTGGCATTGTGTTGTGTGACAAAACTGCACATTTTGTGGCCTTTTATTCTCCCCAGCACAAGGTGCACATGTGTAATGATCATACTGTTTAATTCGATTTTTGATATCCCACACCTGTCACGTGGATGGATTATCAGTAGAGTGATGCTCACTAACAGGGAGGGAACCCTGCATCATAGAAAATACAAAAAAAACATCACTCCTTCAGTCACAGTAAAAATCACATCCCTAAACAGTCTCAGGTGGCAGGGAGGACGGAGCATTCATCGACAGGGTGCCTCTGCTGTAAAATCCCCGAGTCACAAAGAAACACTCATCTGCACTCACAACGATGACTCTTTTTTTCCTCTGATTTCCTCTCTGTGTGCGCTTTGCAGTTGATAACCAAGGAAATACATGCTACAAAGTCCAACTTCTTCACATGCAACATGTCAGGATCCCTCTGTTGACAAAGAATATTATCTGGCGTCTCTACTCCTACTGACATTAGTTCTTCAACTTTACTCTTTTCTTCCACTCTTCTCAACGCCTCTGGAGAGGCGACATGCTGGACAGCCCTTATTCTAGACACTTCCGTCTCCTTGAGCCGAACAGGACACTATATAAATTCGGGTGCATGTTCACCACAATTGCGGCATTTTGGGTCAGCTGGCATATGATATCCCGGCCGTCTACGTACACTTGACATAGGACCAAATCATTTGCATTTGTCACATAATTTGAAGACAATCATGGTACCAATAAGACATGCTAACCTCTCACCATTACAATAATGGGATGTTAGCATTTTTGAGGTGTATGATACTTGTGTGTCTGTAATTTTCTCACTCATCATTATTCATAATTCATTCAGGATTATCCGTGATGGTGACATCCACATTTAATGTAGAAGTGGTTAGAAACATATTATATTCTTATTTACAATAAAAGTGACCATTCATTTCTATTGGGTACAAAATCTGAAATACAGCCCAAACAAACAGCATATTTATCCAACAAATTCGTAGTGTCACATTCTTGATGTCGTCATTGTGTGCTATGAATATGGGAACAAATACTGAACTTTTAACTGCTTTAATACACATAAGTGCATTTTTCCTAATACCCTTGCTCCCCTAAAATGGAGGGGACTATGTACAAAAAGTGCTGTAAATAATATGTATGGAAAGGCTCTGAAATTAAAGCTGACATTCTGCACCTCAGTCATTGTTTTATTTCAAATCCAAACTTTTGGAGTACAGAGCCAAAAGAAGAAAAATGCTTCAGTGTCTAAATAATTATGAAACCGACTCCTTGAACCGATTCTTTTCAAATCACACACAGAAGTAGTTATGAGGATAATTGAGTTGCTAATGGAAGCCTGCAGTACCCAGGATGGCCTTTCAATTTGAGTTTCTCTTTGAGAGTGGGCAGCACTGAGTGACAAAGCAAAATTACATAATGACAAATACTTATTTACATGAGTATTCAGACCCTTTGCTATGAGACTCGAAATTGAGCTGAGATGCATCCTGTTTCTATTGATCATCATTGAGATGTTTCTACAACTTGCTTGGAGTCCACCTGTGGTAAATTCAATTGATTGGACATGATTTGGAAAGGCAAACACCTGTCTATTTAAGGTCCCACAGTTGGCAGTGCATGTCAGAGCAAAAACCAAGCCATGAGGTTGAAGGAAATGTCCATAGAGCTACGAGACAGGATTGTGTCGAGGCACAGATCTGGGGAGGGGTACCAAAACATTTCTGCAGCATTGAAGATCCCCAAGAACACAGTGGCCTCCATCATTGTTCAATGGAAGAAGTTTGGAACCACCAAGACATTTCCTAGAGCTGGCCGCAAGGCCAAACTGAGCAATCAGGGGAGAAGGGCCTTGGTCAGGGAGGTGACCAAGAACCTGATGGTCACTCTGACAGAGCTCTAAAGTTCCTCTGTGGAGATGGGCGAACCTTCCAGAAGGACAACCATCTCTGCAGCACTCCACCAATCAGGCCTTTATGGTAGAGTGTGCCAGACGGAAGCCTCCCAAGTGGCGCAGCGGTCTAAGACACTGCATCTCAGTGCTAGAGGCGTCACTACAGACCCTGGTTCGATCCCTGGTTGTATCACAACCGGCCGTGATCGGGGGTCCGGTATGGCGGCACACAATTGGCCCAGCGTCGTCTGGGTTAGCCACTCCTCAGTAAAAGGCACATGACAGCCTGCTAAAGGACTCTGACCATGAGAAACAAGATTCTCTGGTCTGATGAAACCAAGTTTGAACTCTGTAGCCTGAATGCCAAGTGTCGCGTCTGGAGGAAACCTGGTACCATCCCTATGGTGAAGCATGGTGGTGGCAACATAATGTTGTGGGGATGTTTTTCAGCGGAAGTGACTGGGAGACTAGTCAGGATCAAGGGAAAGATGAGCGGAGCAAAGTATAGAGAGATCCTTGATGAAAACCTGCTCCAGAGTGCTCAGGACCTCAGACTGGGGCGAAGGTTCACCTTCCAACAGGACAATGGCCCTAAGCACACAGCCAAGACAACGCAGGAGTGGCTTTGGGACAAGTCTCTGAATGTCCTTGAGTGGCCCATCCAGAGCCTGGACTTGAATCAGATCGAACCTGAGACCTGACAATAGCTGTGGGAGAATGGGATGGGAGAAACTCCCCAAATACAGGTGTACCAAGCTTGTCATACCCTATGAAGACTCGATGCTGTAATCGCTGCCAAAGGTGCTTCAACAAAGTACTGAGTGAAGGGTCTGAATACTTATGTAAATGTGGTATTTCAGTTTTACATTTTTTTTAAATTTCTAAGCTTGTTTTTGCTTTGTCATTGTGGGGTATTGTGTATAGATTGATGAGGAAAATAAACGATTTAATCCATTTTAGAATAAGGCTGTAACGTAACAAGATGTGGAAAAAGTCCAGGCTTCTGAATACTTTCCGAATGCACTGTAGAGGAGTGATTATATTTCCCCAGCCCCATCTCTGACCTTACCAAACAAAGTGGCAGGGTCAGACTGTTGAAATTGCAGATTGTGCCATGTGGTTGACTGAACCTGTTTTTTCCTCTCGTTGTTTTAGTAAATTTCCCCCTAGCCCAGCGATGTCAGCCCCTAACTCGAACCAGAGAAAAGCGTGCTGGGGCGCGAGGGACGAGCTGTGGAAGTGCCTTGATGATAACCAGGACAATGCCGCCTCCTGTGAGAAGTTCCAGAAAGCGTTTGAGGCGAGCTGTCCTGCTCAGTGGGTGAGTCTCCCTGTCTGGTCTCCCTGTCTGGTCTCAGTGGGTGAGTCTCCCTGTCTGGTCTCAGTCTAGCGGTAACCTACCTGTTACTCTGTTGAATATGACAGACTGTCTCGGAGGTAGCCAGAGAGGGAGGCTAGATCTAGAATGTTTGTATATAAAGCCCTGCTTCTATTCATGGTGGTCTAATTCCCTTATTCCGTGCTCTGATGTAGCTACATTAGTAAACTCACTGTGGTCACCAAGCCTGGTCCTGCTCAATACATCCTATCTCACGTTGGTCCTGACAGGTGAAATACTTCACCAAGAGGAGGGACTTCTTGAAGTATAAGGAGAAGATGCAGACGGAGGGCTTTGAGCCTGCTGACGGGCCTAAAGAGTCGCAGTCCTAGCCAGTAGCCACTGGTCAGAAGACTGAGAGGGCTTCCAGGGGCCTCCTGGTTGAGGATGGACAGCAGTGGACTGTCACTGGACACTAGAGCACAATCCCGCTATGCCTCCCAGTGACGACAGCTGCTGGAGGTCAGTGACCTCACACCTGGACCTGAACACGCCGGGGTAGATGTCACCTACGGGCCGCGGTCAGATTCTCAAGCTTCTCCCCAAGTGTGCACTTAACTTGGTCACTCCTTGCCTCAGACTAGTGACCATACCTACGTCACACAGGGACAGGTGTGTGGTGACGTAACCACGGCGAGTGCTGTCAACTCCCTGGCATGGTTCTACAGGCTTTCTCTGTGTCTCTCTGCTCTCTCAATACAACGTCAAGGGGTTGTATGTGGTGTGACAATGTTTTTATTTGACATAATATCAACTGAACAAATCAACTGCTCCGTAACGGACAGTCTAACCACCGAATCATCTCTAACTCATGCTATTGTCAAAGATGGATGCAGATATTCTTTATTTATGAATAGACCGTGACAGTATGTGTGTGTGTGATTTGTCGCGTTAAATAAAGATGAGTTCATTGTTATTTCATGACAATGGTTTCATGTGTCTAGGCCTGTTCTGAGTGAGTTGAATATGAGTGGAACGACTACGTTAGTGTCATTCATGAATGTCACACTTCATTGGATTGGTTTGACACGAGGCACATCTTTTATATTACAAGTTGGCGTGTATTTACAAAGGTTCCAGAGCCGTCTTCTAAAACCACAACGTACGAACTTGTGCAACTTTGAATCAATTGTAAACAGAGATGTGGGATTTAGATTGCTTAACGTGCGTACATTCTGTGTAGGCCTACATTCTCACGACGACAGTGAATAAAAGTACAGAAAAGGCACACAATTACATTTCAATTGGTTCAAAAAATATAAAGCATTTTATACAAGTCATGGTCTACAATTATGTACACTTTGCTCTGTAGTCATAGCGACAAGACAGCTCTCGTGATTTGGCTGTTGATTGGAGAGGCACTTTACTCTGCAGTTTTCTCTGGTTTCTATTATCTGTCTTGACACCTTATTCTCTATGTCTCTGGTCAATAGTAGTGCACTATATAGGGTATTTCAGCACACTAACAGTAGGGACACAGTATGTAACACCTTGACGATTGTATACTACTGTAAATCTGTCTTGACACCTTATTCTCTATGTCTCTGGTCAATAGTAGTGCACTATATAGGGTATTTCAGCACACTAACAGTAGGGACACAGTATGTAACACCTTGACGATTGTATACTACTGTAAATCTAGAGTAGGATTCTAATTTGCGACGCCATATGCATGGAATACTGTTTTTGTGGTTATTGTGCTAGCTAAACCTTTAGGAATTTTATGTGTGACATACAGTATGCTGTGTCTCGTCATGTGATTCAATGTTTTTTTGGTGGGCTATATGGGGTGGAGAGATTAGAACATCTATAAAAAGTAACATTTACAGCAACATACAGTAATATGGAGTAAAAGGCAATATGATCCATTGACTCGAGTCGGAGTCTATTCCATGCTACTTTGGCTGCGTTTACACAGGCAACCCAATTCAGATATTTTGTGCAATTATTGGCAAAATATCTGATCTTGATTGGTCAAAATACCAATTAGTGGTAAAAAAATAAAAATCTGAATTGGGCCGCCTATGAAAATGCAGCCTCTGCGTCTCCTCCCTTGTGGTGCTTCTTCCACTCAGTCTTCCCCAACCTGTCCGATTCGCAGACGTTACCAGCCCGGCTGAAGGAATAAGCCTCAGTCCCTTTCAATTTGGCATTTACAGTAAAAGAGACGTCTTCTGCATTCTTCCACTCTCTGCCTCTCTCTCTCTCTCCGTGACTGTCTGCAGTCTCTCACGCCCCCGCGTGGTTATAAGCTGCCAGTGACGTTCCTGTCGATGGCCCATTCTGGGAACTCAGTCAGGTTGAAGAGGGGCACGCCCCAGGTCATTATGGCCAGCATCACCACTAGAACACCAATCAGATTCACCCCAAAACCTGCCTTCACCTGAGACGGACAACAACACAGGGTAAGAAAGATGTACTTGTTCTCTTCACTCATCATTGAAGAGCTACAGTATGTGCCTTAGCCTCGGTGTTCTATTTAAGGCCCTGTGTTTTCTGCAATTATGTGACTTAGCACAAGCTCTTATTTCTCATGTCTTCTTTATTCTATATATTTTTTATTAGTTAAACTATTTTGATATTGATTACGGCACTGTTAGGTCGAGCTTGCAGATTAAGCACTTCAATGTACTTGAGTATGTGACGATAAAACTTGCATTTATCCAGAAATGAGAATTACACCAAAAAATGAAATCAATTGTCTGAGGATGGTGCTGGACCGCCTGATATGAAAAGAAAACGCAGACAGTTTGATGAAAAAGCTGTAAATAAAAAGGCTCAAATCCAGGCATGTCACATGATTGCAAAGAACACAGGGCTCTAGTTATAGTGACTGATTGCTGGTCATTAGAAGGTATTACGACTATTAAATAAATCTGTTATAATCTCGTATAATAGGACTGTTACATACAAACTTGCAGAATTGCGTGTTATTGCAATAACGGCCTTTGATTCTGCTTGGCGCTGTGCCGTCCCGTCCCAGTGGGGTTGGTGCTTATGTGTTTGTGTTTGTGTCTCACCATGTCACTGATCTGCACGTGTCCGTAACTGAACACTATGGCGTTGGGGGGGTTCCCGACGGGCAGCATGACCCCAAATGACACACACATGGTGGCGGGGATGAGTGTGTGGAGAGGGTTGATCTGCAGGGTCTCCGACTGAGAGGGAGGGAGAGGACAGAGGTCATATAACTGAGTGTCAGGC
Source organism: Salvelinus fontinalis (assembly GCF_029448725.1). Taxonomy (NCBI): domain Eukaryota; kingdom Metazoa; phylum Chordata; class Actinopteri; order Salmoniformes; family Salmonidae; genus Salvelinus; species Salvelinus fontinalis. Next base: position 24,157,448 of record NC_074703.1, on the reverse strand, counting down.
AAAGGAACAGGCTGTCTCGGGAGTGTTTTCAATAACATTGACAGTGACACAGAGAGAGGAGGCGAGCAGAGGGCTGTGTTGAGAGAAGAGAGTAGAAGTATGTAGGCTATTTGAGGACACTGAGAATCGAGCTGAGAAATTGAAGGATGGGGCTTCGGATCTTCTTCACGGGCTCTCGGGGATAGAGGGGATAGTTAGGGAAGAGAGAATAGACAACGACTGTGGTTCTCTCTAGAGCAGAGAGTGTGCTTCTTACCTGAGACGATCCAGAGGAAAGGTAGAGAAGATTGACAGAGAATGACTGTTATTCTTACCAGAGCAGAGAGGATAGGTAGGAACACGGTGAGAGTGGCGGGGTTGCTGGCGAACTCTGTAACCGCGGAGACGAGCAGGCAGGCCAGCAGCGTGACCATCCACGGGGGGAGACCACTCATCGGCTCCAGCTGTCTGCCGATCCACACACTCAGCCCTGACACCTGAACACACACACACAATGACCAGACACACACACAACACGATCAGACACACACCACGTTGAATGTATGTAATGTAGATTGTGACGCAACTTAATAGCTCATACAGTAACGTGTATACAGTATATACTGTAACCCGCATTGGGGCGGCAGGTAGCCTAGTGGTTAGAGCGTTGGGCCAGTAACCGAAAGGTTGCTAGATCGAATCCCCGAGCTGACAAGGTAAAAATCTTCCGTTCTGCCCCTGAACAAGGCAGTTAACCCACTGTTCCTAGGCCGTCACTCTAAATAAGAATTTGTTCTTAACTGATTTGCCTAGTTAAATAAAAAATAAAATAAAAAGTTTAATGTGTACCACATCTAAAGAACTTGTCATTTCTAAAAGGATGTATTTGGGTGTTTTTGGAGCCTTTGTTTATGTTTTTTCAGGGCCCCCATACTACACAACGAGAATTAGGAAGTGATTTGCTGTTTGGGGTAAGTTTCTCAAAAACGTGAAATAACAAAAAAAGTGTCTGGAACCTTATAAAACATCCCATTTACATAGAGATTTGGTTGTAAAACCTTTTCAAATCGGGTCCCAAATGAGACATTGACCATCCTCCCGTGACCCAAATCGTCCTCTATTGACCCAAATTAGGATGAAATAGTGTGTGATTATAGATGTACTCACGACCCACCTCTCACATGCCCAGGGCCCACTTTGTGTTCCGAACTATCGTTGAAGAAACCCTGGTATAGTGTATATAGCCTAGTATCCATATTAAAGCTCCTGTATGTTACCTTGCAGCATGAACTAAGCCATTTGAGATGTTTGTCATCCTAAGCAATCTGCCCTGTTGTTGTTTGTACAGTATACTGTATAACCTGGTACCTTGCAGCCAGCAGCCAAGGCGTAGCCCCCTCCCACAAGGATGACGATCTCCCAGGGCATGAGATTCTGGAAGTCCTTCCAGGTGATCATGGGGGCCATGGGGTCTGGGTCTCTTTCTGCGGAGCCGTCCCCTGCTGTTGGTCTGGGGGCCCGAGAGAAGGGCCGGCGGGCCGGGATGAGGAAGAGCAGGAAGCCCAGTAGCACAGAGACAGTGGCGTCGGTCCTGTAGCCTTTCCTGCGGAAACAAAACACAACATTTAATGACGCCGTTTAAAAAAAACGTAACCTTCCATATTCAACGATAGTCTCAATGAGATAGACTGCATTTGAAATGGCACCCTATTCCGATAATAGTGCGCCATTTCCCCCCCTTTGATAGTACACTACAAACGGGTGGCTACGTACTTCTCGAACAGCGACGTCCACCCGGGTACGAAGCCTGGTTCTCTGGTGAACCACAGCAGAGTCATCAGGACGAAGAACACTCCTGTCACCACCTCTGGGTAGCTACAGCCCAGAGGAAACAACGCACAGGTCAGTTTTGTTGTTTTCCTTCAGCTTTTGTACCGTCAATTAGTCCTCAAACATGGTTGTACGGCTAGTTTCTTGTCCCAGCTGTAACTGGAAAACGAGTCTAAAAATCACCTGATGGGCCCAAGCTTTATGTACTCCTCGTGGATCTTCCTCTCTGACAGCATCTCTCTTCGTGTCTTACGTTTTTTACTCAACGAGCATGTCTCCCTGAAACTGGGCACACAACAACACAGTAAGGTTAATATCACAGAGATATCTACACAACGTGTGTGTGTGTGTGTGTTCCTGTGTGCGTTTCTTCCTCCATTTCGCATGCGCGCGAGGTGCTTACTTGCAGCCGAGGAAGAGGAAGTGCAGCCAGACCCAGGTCAGCAGCAGCATGATGATCGCGATGGGGAAACTGAAGATGAACCAGGTCCCAAAGTTGATCACCTTGGCATCCGGGTAGCGACTGCAAGGTGAAAGAGAGATTAGTTAGTGATGGGAGGAGATACAGAGAGCATGGTTAACGTTGAACCAAGTGCATCTCACAATCGGTAAGGGTATTGTCTTCATAGTATAACACCAGCAATCTCACCAAGAGGTTCAGAATCGGACCTTTTGGTGTCATGTCTATGGTGATGGACTACTAGTTGCAGGTTAATCTCTCGTGGACAGACCAAATGGATGCGACGACTAAAGAGCAACAGTTGTTCCGGTGTTTTCTGCCACTGGTTATTTAGATGCATCAGGGTTGGGTGACGGTTGTGCTTAAAATGTGGGCTTGGATTTCAAGCAAAGATTTCGAGCAGAACATTTTTGGAAGTGGATGGGCTTTGGTTTAGAGTTTCCTTTTAGAGGGGTGGAGACTTCACTAGTCTCGTTAGTATCTTATCTCATACATCTCCCCCAGAACCCAATGGAGCATCTGATGGAATTACGGGAAATTGTAGTTCTGGGTTTGAAGACCCACTAGGGCTACCCTCAGTATCACAAGTCATTACAGACTCAAGGAGGGGTCAGTACTACAACCTTAGAACCAGCAGAAACTAACCATCAACCCTTTTCTTTTGATCATGATCAGAACAGGACATCTGCAGGTCATTGACCACACAATGCATACGTTCAGGTCTATTTTCTGCCTCTATGGCCTATGTGGAAGGATATCTAGTAGTTGTCAATAGTGGGCAGTGATATGGTGATATATCTGTTTGCTGAAAGACGAGCTGACTCGCTGCTTCTTCTTCGTATACTTGCTCTGCTGTTCGATATCTGCCCCCCCCCCCCCCCCCCCCCCCCCCACACACTGTCTGCGGTCAAGGGTTATTGAGGGCTTTCATTCCTTTTTACATGTGGAAGTACCGGCCAAGGTCCTGTTGACACACACACAGTCAGATGGACTCGTAGATATCAATTTTATGTCTCTGTGTGCAGACATAAACATGGTATTCATGAGTACATCTGACTCTGGGGAAGTAGATAAAGGGCTTCATTGCCAAAATCCTGAAGTATCCCAAAATCCTGAAGTATCCCAAAATCCTGAAGTATCCCAAAATCCTGAAGTATCCCAAAATCCTGAAATAATGACTATTGATGTTGAGGGAATCCTTTGGAGTCTGGTCTAAGGCAGAATATATTGAGTATCATTAATTATTTGTATTACCACATTTGACTATCAATATAATATAATACTAATAATACAAAATAATACAAAATAATTTAGCAGACTATTGACTGCTTTGACAAAATCTGCATACCGGTGTTTAAGAGGATGGGTCTGGTCTGGTGTTGTTGTGAACATTACTCTCTGTTGGAACTCTCTGTTCCCGCAGTAGCAGGATAAAAATGTCTACAGGGTTAGGTTTCACTAGTGTGGACCTGTTATAGCTACTCAGACAATAAATTGTCTTTTGGGGGATCACCAGCAAACCCCCTGACTCAGAGCTGTCCTTTACCAATCTGGGCCCAAGTTTGACAGAGCTACACATGAAGGAGTTACTAAATACTGACTCACATATTTTACTTGCGCTGGGAAGGGAGGGAAGGAGGGGGATAGACAGGGTGAGAAGTAAGTCTGATATTTACAGTCAGAGTTACTTTTACATGAAAAGAGTCCATTTTTCCTGGCTTAGCCTAGCTGGTTTATTAAAGTGCCCAGGAAATCGGCTTTGTGGGATTGTTGAGAGGGTTTACACCAATCCTTCAATCCCAGGCCTCTTTGTCCTATTGTTTCCTATGGACCCTGACACCCTCTGTCACTGAGTTAAACATGACATGTATCATTCTATGTTCCCTCTAAACTGCGCTGGTGCCGCACATTTCCTCCAGGCCTGCGGCACAGAAGAAATGCCATGCGGAGGAGGGACACACGAGATTGAAATTCGCCGAATTTGCATGATTAGTTTGAGCTATGATCGAATCAACATTTAAATTAGGACCGTTTCAATGCAACAAAACAAAACAAATCTAACTTTGCAAGATTGAGTGTGTGATTTTGTTGTAGGCAGAGCCAGAGCGCAACGGAGTAGAATTCTAATGGCGGGGGCAGACCACCAGCGGTCTACAGATCAGTTCAGATCAGAGCCCGCGCGTGTGCACATTTGTTGATATTCTTTGCTAGTTAGCGAGTTATTATGCCAGTTATAGATAAGTATAGGTCAGCAATGGGGAGTTACTGCTTCCCTCAAGAGCACAAAACGTGTAAGCTACATTTCAAGCGGTCTTTAAAAAGCCATTCACGTAAAAAGCTTATGTCTTAATTAAAGGGGCAGTGTTTCATTTTGAGACAGCCTTGAATATGCAAATAAGCCAATAGGCAGATGGGTAGCCGACATTGTCTAATTCTCGGGTAATAATAATTCATTTGATTTTGTAAAGGGGTTTCTTGCATCATACAACACAATACAGTGCAATTTACAGTCAGCTATTGGTGGCCCATGGTGTTACAGACCAAGTAAAAAATCATTAATTAATGTCAAACCCTTCATAATGTAAAAACGTTTTTAAAAGTTTCATGTAATGTATGCCTGCATTCAACACCACATATAGGCTACTATAGGCTATATCATCGAAATCAAAAGCTATTTCCATGTGAAAATGTTAAAATGCTACATTATGCTCAAATAGCCACAATAGCCTACTGGCTACTGTCTAAAACTCTAAGGGTACAGCCTCAGTGTTCACTGTAAACGCGTGCCGGAAGTTGCACAAAATTCTCACAATGTTCACGTTTCCACTCACAAGACCTAAACTTTGCTCAAGTGCTCCCACAAATTAGAGGGAACATTGGTATAATTCATCTATTCAACTATCTTTATCCATTTAAGTTTCACTGAGACAGAAATGACAGATTGTTATTTGGATGATAGTGACACGGCATGGGGTATTAGTCAGGTATTGTATATATTAGTGAGCAATGTGTGGTACTGTATTTTGTTGATATTAATAGACCATGTGTGACCAGTGTGAACTGGCTAGCTAGTTAGCGGTGCACACTGGTAGCGTTTCAATTGGTGACGTCATTTGCTCGGAGACTTTGAACGTTTTCCCCCCCTTGCTCCGCAAGAGCCGTGGCTTTTGTGGAGCGATAGGTAACGATGCTTCGTGGGTGCCTGTTTTCGATATGTTCAGAGGGTCTCTGGTTCGAGCCCAGGTTGGCAACACTGTTACACATGGGATATTTGTCTGATAGTGTATTGATAGGCCATGGGGTATTTACCATGTATTGTACCTATTGAACTGCATTCAATGCAGTGTATGGTAATGGTAAGCTTACTTGTTGAACTGTTCGGCGAAGATAAGGTTGGTGGAGGTGCCGGTGATGGTGATGAGGCCTCCGATGGTGGCTGCGTACGTGATGCTGAGAGACAGACATTTACAGATCATGTGATCTCTCTTGGTGGGGTAGCGAGAGTCCTTGCTCTCCTTCTCCTTCTTTGGCTCTGGGATGCTGATCGCTGTCTAGAACAGAGAGAGGAGCAAGTATAGTGAGTCACTGTTTGTGGGGGGGGGGGAACATATACATATATATTTTGTACACAATAAAGAAAATAAATGACGGGTCAACATCTAAATATAGCTCCCAGCGTTGGTCAAAGCTCAGAACGCTTATATTCGTGATCTGACTGAGTTTTCATTGAGCCTGCTTCTTTGCGAACGAGTGGAATCATGAACAGTGGTTTGTTAGTTATGGTCGCATGCGTCCTCTGGATTTGCTTCCTGGATTTGCCTTTTTTTAGCAGCACATTGACCACTCCCTCAAAACGACTAACTCCGCCCTCTCGCGGCACAGACTGAGGGCCTGAGACGTGAAACGAACTGCCCCAGCTCGGAGCCGGCTCACTAGAGAAGTAGGCAAAACTGTAGACGCTGCTGACAGTGTGTTTGCGAGACGCCTGTCAAAAGGCAGTTTTAAAATGGTCCTGCGACTCCTGCCGTGTCTACAGACATCCCCAAAGAAACAAAACACGACTTTCTGAGAATGAGTGCACAACTGGTAGTCGCTTATAGATATGTATAGCTATGTAGATCAGTGGAGGCTGGTGAGGGGAGGACGGCTCATAATGATGTCTGGAACGGAGCGAATGGAATGGAATCAAACACCACGTGAGTGGAGTTTTTTTTTTTTATAACATTACACTAATTCCACTCCAGCCATTACCACCAGCCCGTCCTACCCAATTAAGGTGCCACCAACCTCCTGTGATGTAGATAAGTCAGTCAGGTGGCTAGCTGCAAGCAGAGACTTCTATTGCATTGAAGGGCTTTGGCTAGTATTAATGAACCATTGCTATTTGGGATCCTTGGTATGTCCATACCCTAAACCTAACCCCCTCCTAACCTTAACCAAAACCCCTATCTAACCCTAACCTTAACCATTTTAAATGTCAACTCAATGGGGTAGGGACGTCCCAAGGATACTAAGTTCTCATAAAAATGTTGCTTTACAGAGAGTAGGCTCCTAAAACAGTGTGGCTGTTGATAATTTATTTCCTTTCAGGGGTATAACATTACAAATGTGTTTGTAGATTGATTAAGGTTAATTAACCTACAGCAGCCAAGGTGATAATGTCTGGGGTCATTTTTGCTCGTTTTTGCTGTTTACCAAATAGCAATAAATGTAACTTTTTTTTTAAACATTGGGAGGGGGGTTATTTATTTGTATATATTGTATTTTACCTTTATTTAACTAGGCAAGTCAGTTAAGAACAAAATCTTATTTACAATGACGGCCTAGGAACAGTGGGTTAACTGCCTTGTTCAGGGGCAGAAGGACAGATTTCTACCTCGTCAGCTCGGGGATTCGATCTAGCAACCTTTCTGTTACTGGCCCAGCGCTCTAACCACTAAGACCTGCCTTTCCGAGCTTCACTAAAACTCAGACCCTAGTTATGCCTCTGTGTGTAGTGAGTGTGTCTACTGACCGATGGCAGGTGTCCGTTGGTCTGCTTTAGGGACAACTGGCCCAGACTGGCCTTACTGGCCTTCCTACCAGTCCCGTTAGTCTCCACAGTCGGCAACTGAGAGAACGAAACACACAATGGAGAATTAACGTCGAAGTAAAAGAATGAATCAACAGATATTCTTACACAGATTTACAAAGGTTTATGCTCTCACCTCAGTCAGAGTGCAGAGCTCCTGCTTCACGCAGCTGTGGATAAAACGCAACACGTTCAAAAGTATAACACTGGAGTTGTTTTCATGACGTGGACTGCAAGACTGTATTGTATGTGATTCTTCAGTGATTGTCTCAAAGCTCCTCAGGTCTTACCTGTCTCTGCGATACAGACGCTCGAGTTGGTTCTTTTCTAGATTCTCTTCCTTGTCTGCAAAGGAGCAAAATAAAACCGTTTAACGATTATAGTGATGTACAATTTATCATGTCACTGAGATGTTTACTGCAGGCAGTGAAATGGGCAGCCATACCGCTGAGGCAGTCGCCCTCGGTGGCCTCGACGGTTTCAGAGTCTTCCTGGGTGTCGGCCACGCCGGTGCTGATGAGCTGCTGCAGGACGGCCTCAGCGATGGGCATCACCATGGCAGTAGTGGAGGTGTTACTGAGCCACATGGACAGGAAGACCGTACAGCACATGAAACCCAGCACCAACCTGAGAATACACACAGGAGAGAGGAGAAGTTGAGGGTGTGTGAGTGTATGTGTGTAATTGATTGATATGTGCTTGTGTGTGCGCCTGTGTGCACGCACGTCTGTTATGGTAGCTGCGTACTTACATGCCAGGCTTGGCTCCAGCAATCATGACCATACGTAAAGCGATGCGTTTGTGGAGGTTCCATTTCTCTATGGAGGCCGCCAGACAGATCACCCCCATCAGCAGCAGAGTGGTGTCCTTACAGTACTCTGCAGCTACCTGTACCGAAGACAACCACACAGTATTTATAGCACTCTATACGTACATATACACTCAATCTTCACATGTGACTCGCACGAACACACACCTGGATTCATTTAAAAAAACAGTTTTTTTTACTTTGATCTCTATGTTCATGTTTGTAAAAAAAATCCTGTATTTGCAGTCATTGTCACCCCCCCCCCCCCCCCCCCCCCCCCGTTAATCTGAGCTGTTTATGTCATGGCCACTAGTCAGTATATTGTTGTATACCACCACAGGTCATGACCTCTAACTACAGAGAACTGACCTCTTGTGATTATTGGAACTAGACTAGATATTCCTTCTCTCCAGTCTCTGTCCAGTTCTCATTTTTAATCAGAACCGGGTGAGTTGTGAGAAGAACATACTGTACTCCAGGATGGGCTCAGATGGATCAGTTGGATCAACACGTCTGAGCTTTGCTCCTTTCCAAACATTTGCAATTGGAGGCATACGAACTAAAAATGTGACCCAAAAATCATAGCACGGCACGAGAGTGGGCAGGGGGAAGGTTTTACACGTAACACCTTGTTTGTGCCAGGTTAAAACCGAGGTAAAGCAATCCCATTGGCGAGGCAAGGTGAGGTGTGAGAGAGCTGCACTAAGTACAGTACACAAGTCTAGTCATCAGAGAAAAACGTGGATATTTACCAATACACAATTACAAGAGCTTATAATAACATTAACAGCCTGCTTTGGCAGGTTTTGTCCATGCGATCAGATCACATGAGCGAATCAGTGGTTATTTTTTTTATGTAACACTGATAGTGAGGAGAGAGAACCATTAATGGTGGTCATTGGGACCACTTGGGGTTGGTTCAATGACAGACCATTTCCTGTCCCGCAGGGGTTAATGGGTTACTCAGATCAGTACACGAGGCCATCATCTCAGTGATAAGTGCTTCACTGGAGACGACCAGCGAGGTTCTGACGACCATGCTTCCTGTATTATATAAGACGTTAGCATACAGACACCTCGTGATAACTGACGATCTGATCATGTCAGGTTATCAGAACGAGTGAGTCACTCACCTGTTTACATGGGTCTGTGACATCATGACGGTCTCTTCACATAACAAGAGAGGAGGATGGTGAATTTACAGTGTAGGTGAAAGGTCAGACTAAGGATAATGAATGAAGGATAACTTTTAAGACTTCATGAAGCCTTTAGAAACATTTAAGAAGGTGCTGTACAAGGACATCGTCTGTGGTTGTTAGTTCACCCATGAGGCTACATTTAGCGAGTTATCGAGTGTAAACCAGGTGTCAACAACAATGCTGAGTTTTCTTTTGTTTCCCCAGAATGGGATTGGGTCAACCTACTTCCCTTTCAGTCATCACAGAGGCATTACAAAGCAATGGGACAGGACTTCTCAGGTTCTTCCTAGAAAGCATCCCTCCATATGCTACACATCCATCTGGTCCACACATGTAACTGTGTGTGTTTGTCCTAGATTTTTATTTCATCTATTTTTATTTCTAATCCCGTCCCTGCAGGGGGCCTTTTGCCTTCTGGTAGGCTGTCATTGTAAATAAAAATTTGTTCTTAACTGACTTGCCTAGTTAAATAAATAAAAACAATTAAGTTAATTCGGCCGTAGTGGGAGTCAGGTGCTCAGATTACCGTATTTAGAGTTGTACAAGAATTGAGGAGTGGGACAACATTCCACAGGACACAATCAACAGCCTGATCAACTCTATGTGAAGGAGACGTGTCGTGCTGCATGAGGCAAATGGTGGTCACACCAGATACTGACTGGTTTTCTGATCCACGCCCCTACTTTTGTTTTTTGAAGGTATCTGTGACCAAGTCATGTGAATCCATAGATTAGGGCCTAATGAATATATTTCGAATGACTGACTTCCTTATATGAACTGTAACTCAGTAAAACATTTGAAATTGTTGCATGTTGCGTTTCTGTTTCTGTTTTTGTTCAGTGTGTGTGTGTGTGTGTGTGTGTGTGTGTGTGTGTGTGTGTGTGCGCACGCGCTCCTGGTCCTCAGTGCCCTTAGCAGAGTGAGAGAGTGAGAGAGAGTAGAGTGAGTGATAGTTTACTGACCTCGCTGGACTTGAGCACTCCGAACAGTGGGTATAGGAAGGCAGGTACGAGGGCAGCAGCTCCAAGGGGTACAGCCTCTGACACCCAGTACACTGCTGTCACTATCAACACGTACGCACAACAGGCCTCCTACAGGGGACAGAGACACGGGGGGTGAGACATAGGGAAGAGACAAGGGATTGGGCTTTTGTGCAACAATGCAGTTTGCTAAGGGCCAAACATCATACATTTATGCCTGTATTGTATTCTAACGTTTCTTATCATAAAAGCATGGTCAATTATTTAATATATGTCAATGCTAAACTTTCTGTGAATTTCTGGTCAAACAAACGCATTGCTAGGTTCCACATATTGTCAGGGTTCATTTGTCTGAGTTTATTCCACTAGGGTTTATTGGAGTGCAATAATACTGTTCCCTGAAAGAAAGTGATTTAGATTTTTCATTTGATTTATTAGGATCCCCGTTACCCGACACCAATGGGGACAGCTAGCCTTACTGGGATCTTACACATAATGAAAAATACATCACAGGCAAAAGACTTTACAATTGACATACATTTAAAAACATTAACATGTAGCGCGTGTGTGTGCATCTATCAGTTCCAAAGTTATCCAGAGACCGAACCGTCGTGTTCCTTATTCACATTTCAACACCATTTATTTGCCATGGAAACAATGGAGAATGTGCTCAGTTTGAGAAAGAGCCAATCCAAATTCCAATCTAACAGTTTAATCAAAATGGGATTTGTTAAGTCATTCATTCAAATGTACCTGTTTAACCTTTTTGCTTTCTGGAAACTTGAGGCGGCTTTCCGTCGAAAACAGATGAATAACTGGATCGTTTTTTAAGACACTGAGCTCGTCAAGTCAAGGAATATCTTTGACCTTCTCCATTAGTGACCTGCGCATATCTGTCTCACCACATTGAAGGGTCCTTTGTTACCCTAGGTATAGGTAGAGGGGTAACGTACAGTACTCCCACGGGACCAACAGTGGTGGTCACATTGTACAATAAACCAGCGGTAGCTTATCATGCATAAGTGAGGAAGCCTTGGAAATCTCCCTTCCCATAATATGTGGCATACAGGTGATGTGTCAGGCACTTGTCTGACTAGCATATCGTGTAACTCCCGGTTGAGTAGAGGTTGTCTAACCAGCGAGGTGAGGGGTCTGGCAATATACCAGCTATACATACACACACACCGTTGGACTGTCCAGCAATGAACACACACACATACACACACTGGTAGGGTAACCGCTCATTGAAAACATTGTTGAATATTGTTGTGTATCACACAGAAACTATTTGGCCTCTCCATGGTACCTTTGAGGCAGCAGCCACCAACCCTGGCCACTAGCACCTGCCTGGGCATGTTCTCCACATGTGCCCTACTGGACATGCCCAGTCCTGACCACACCGCCCCAGGTGGGAATACAACACCCCCTTTCAGTGTCCCCAGGTGATCTGACTGTCTCCCAGTAGTTAGTGTTTGTCAGATACGGGATGTGAAGTCAGATCTCGGTCATTCAGGTGACTGGGGACAGAGACAATCAGTGATCCTGAGAGATTATTGATCAGAGGTTGTCACACAGTGGAGAACTGCCATGCAATGGATGGACTTTCAATGAATCAATAAACTCACTCAGAATCGAATCCTTTTTTTCAGTTTCATCAGAGAACTGGGTTATTGAGGCGATCATGGGGTATCTCTTATTTACTGAAAGAGTTTCATTTGGTTAGATAGTAGGAAAATATGTTTCTAAACGGTCAATTGCTCAATTTGTTTCTCCAATGTGTCATGTGTATGGATGGACTGTGGGATATTTCATTGCAATGAGCAAGCAGTTGTCGAGAGGTCAAAGGTGACTCAGCAGACGGTTTCTATCCACATCTGGAGGTTGCATGGTCACTTCGCCTTTCGGACCATGACTCAACATGACCCTTAAGTGAGTGACGAGATCAATGAAAAGAAGATGGCTTTTCAGGCATTCGTGTTATCTCTTCATCGAGGCCAAATGCTTTTGTAAAGATAATTCATCTGGATAACCGTTCATCAGTGTTGACAGTGAGATTTCTTTCAGATGACTACAGCAAGATTCACTGGATTCACTCAATAGTTCAATTCAGCCCTTATCTTCCTCTGGAGAAACAGCGATGATTAAAAGGAAACACTGTTTGCATTCCCTCATATGATGATCTCTACTGATAATCTCTGAACTCTGTTGGGTCAGTTAATCTACTCATTAGACATGATTTGCTCCTGACTCAATCCCCAAGGAGCTGAGTTCATACTATCAGAGAGAAGGAGGATCCCTTGCCTGAGACCAGGGCCGGGATTCATAAAGCGTCTCCGACTAGGAGTGCTGATCTAGGATCAGTTTAGCGATTTAGATCATAATGAATAAGTACCCTGAAGACTAGGCTTTAGTTCAGTGGGCTAACACAGTCCCGGAGTAAAAACTCCGGGTTTGAACCCAGAAAGGCATATTACTACAACTCTCTCAGGCTGACACAGGAAAACAGAGCATGATGGGTTCTGTAGCTGCAGCTGACCACATGCTCCATTGTTCTATCCCTCTCTGAACTTGACAAATTCTGTAATTGGTGAGAGGGCATTCTGGAACCGCAGGTGGTTCCACGCAAACAGAACGACCAGATCCGTCCCCACATAGCTGAGCTGAGTTATATAACCTAATAGCTTGGCACAGATTCCCTTTCTCCCTGCCGCCTGTGGTGCCAACCGCTGTACAACAATGCACCCTACTGTGAAGTGTAAACACGCGGAATGGTGCACTTTACGCACAGACCCGCCGGTTGCGTAAAAAATGCGTAAAACAAGTCTCCATTATTAAAGCATTATTGGAATATGAGGTAAATCGAAATATTTGCGCTGTGGTTATGTATTATGACTAAATCTAATCATAAAGACACTGATAGCTGTTCTCACCCCCAATTTTATTCTGCTTCATGTACTGTACGCTAACTCGGAAGAACAAAGCAGATAGCCTACCCATGCGCAATATTAGTCATGCTAGTGACATGGTATGATGAATTCGGGTACTCACG
>NC_074703.1:24034072-24134072 GCF_029448725.1 Salvelinus fontinalis | reverse complement strand
ACAGAAATGGACACACACTAACCACAACGATGCAAATCTCCTTAAAGGTTTAAAAAATGCACAGTTGGTTTCATAACAGCGGCTTTCTCTCTCACTCTCCCCGTGGGAATACATATTTAATATTAGATCCCGCTGGTCAACAGCACACTTCCCATCAGCCCTCTGTTCTCTATGCCTCTTCTCTTTCTGGGTCGAATCCTGAGCATACCCGGCCAACAAAGAAATAGACAAACTAGAATGGCCACCCAAATCACACCCTGACCTAACCAAATAGAGAAATAAAAAGGCTCTCTAAGGTCAGGGCATGACAACATGTATATTTAGTTTATTTTGCAGACGCTCTTATCACACCATAGTACCATCAGACTTATGATACCAATGCAGGGTGCAGTGGTGTAAAGTACTTTTAAGTACAAATACTTTAAAGAACTACTTAAGTAGTTGTTTGGGGTATCTGTACTTTACTATTTATATTTTTGGCAACTTTTTACTTTTTTTTTTACGACATTCCTAAAGAAAATAATTTACTTTTTACTCCATACATTTTCCCTGACACCCAAAAGTACTCGTTACATTTTGAATGCTCAGCAGGACAGGAAAATGGTCACTCACTTATCAAGAGAACATCCCTGGTCATCCCTACTGTCTCTGATCTGGTATATTCGCTAAACACACATGCTTCGTTTGTAAATGATGTCTGAATGCTGGAGTGTGCCCCTGGCTATGCGTAAAGATAATGATACCATCTGTTTTGCGTAATATGTCACGATCGTGTGGAGGATTGACGGACCAAAACGCAGCATTTGGAAAATAAGCCATCTTCTTTTATTTTAAAGACGACGAAGAATAAACACGAAACACTTAATACAAACTAACAAAACAACAAACGATCGTGAAGCTAATAAACGATGTGCACACACACACAGGCTACAAACGTTCTGACATAGACAACTACTCACAACCAATGAGAGCCTATGGCTACCCTAAATAAGGCTCCCAATCAGAGACAACCGAAATCAGCTGTCTCTAATTGGGAACTCATTCAGGTAACCATAGACTCTCCTAGACAACTAAACATACATAGACAACACTAGACACATGTACTCCACACAAACCCATATACTATACCCAACAACCCCTTTACCATAAAAAACACCCAAAACCAACAAAACACAAACATTCCCCATGTCACACCCTGACCTAACTAAAATAATAAAGAAAACAAAGAATACTAAGGCCAGGGCGTGACATAATATAAGACATTTGCAATGATTTACTTTTACTTTGATACTTTAGTATATTTTAGCAATTACATTTACTTTCGATACTGAAGTATATTTCAAACCAAATACTCAAGTAGTGTTTCACTTTTACTTGAGTCAATTTCTATGAAGGTATCTACGTATGACAATTGGGTACTTTTCCCACCACTGGCAGGGTGAAAAGGGGCAAAAAAAATTTAAACCACTTAAATGTTTCTTATCGAAAAGTATTTTGAAAATACAAATTACAGCTCTCGGAACTATCTTGTCTCAAAATACTGTACATTAGAGTGTAATTCAGCTCAGAGGGTTAATGGACAGAGAGTTAATGGAACTGACTCTCTGGTCCATGTCCCACAGCTGAAACAATGCAGACATTCTAACTGGGGAGATATAGCTGCTGTCAGTCTGTCCAGCAGTCTCCGCTGGCACACAACCAGTCCTCATATTACTGGTCACTGCATGGTCAGAAGACCCAAGCTATGTTTAACCAATACGTCCAGCCTCACAAGGCACAGGTCCAGCCCTTAACAGAGAGAGAGAGGGATAGGTGGCGTGAGGAAGGGAGAAAGAAAAGACAAACAAAGTTCTCGAGATAAAGTTACCGCCGGTTATGGTTAGAGGGAAAGGTTAGAGGGAAATTGCAGCACCCGGAACACCATATCTCCTCTCATCCCTCAATTCGTTCTTAAAAGAAACCGAGAGAGAGAGTGAGAATGAGACACACCAGTGGTCCTACACACCTGACTCAAATCATCAAAGCCTTTTGACGAGTTGATCATTTGAATCAGCTGTGTAGTGCTAGGGCAAAAAATAAATAAAATGTGCCCCCCTTTGGGTCCCCAGGACCAGGATTGAGAAGCAGTGAGATACACACGTCAAGGGCTCTCATCTAGAACTCAGCGAGGTCTCCGAGAAATAGAGAGTTCTACAGTGAAGGAGGGCAGCACCTTGTTTTCACTCCTCCCTGCCTCACCCCTCTCACGCTACAGGGCGTGTTAAGGGGAGTCGATCGTTGGCCGTGTCAGAGAGTAACGGAGAGCGAGACCACGGGAACAGACTGCTGCTACCTCACCCTCTGATGGAGAGAGGGATGAGATGGATGAGAGAGCGAGAGAATGAGAGAGGACAGTCAACCTATGACGTTGGTCAGTGTGGGAGTTGGAAGGTTTACTACAGGGAGGTATCCCTGACAGACAGAGAGAGAAATAGGATAGATAGAGGGGGTGAGAAAAGGAGAGAGAGAATACAAACATAAGAGGGCAGTTTGTTTAGCAAAAGGTTGACTGTCTGAAACAAAAGACAGTAGAACACCAGGCTGGTCAGGTGGTTTAGCCTCCATCGCCGCATGTATTAGGTCAATAGGGGTTACTCAGCTTCAGGGTTGCTAACCCACATGAAAAATCATTACAGTTTACGACAGAATACTACAGTACTTACACTGTAGTATCCCTCGATCATGTGCAATACTTACTACAGAATGTTGTAGTATTCTGTAGAATACTAGAGTAAATACTGCAGTATTATCCACAAAACAAACATCACAACACAGAAATAACATAACATTGCAACTCAGTATCAGTACTGCTCTCTGCTGGATCGCTTGTTTATTGGTTCATTGGTTCATTGGGATCCCCATTCGCTTTTGCCAAAGCAGCACGCTACAGTAATGTCTGCAAAAACACTACAGTAAAAACTTCAGTATACTACAGTCTGCAAAAACACGACAGTAAATACTACAGTCTGCAAAAACACTACAGTAAATACTACAGTATACTACAGTCTGCAAAAACACGACAGTAAATACTACAGTCTGCAAAAACACTACAGTAAATACTACAGTATACTACAGTCTGCAAAAACACGACAGTAAATACTACAGTCTGCAAAAACACTACAGTAAATACTACAGTATACTACAGTCTGCAAAAACACGACAGTAAATACTACAGTATACTACAGTCTGCAAAAACACGACAGTAAATACTACAGTCTGCAAAAACACGACAGTAAATACTACAGTATACTACAGTCTGCAAAAACACGACAGTAAATACTACAGTATACTACAGTCTGCAAAAACACGACAGTAAATACTACAGTCTGCAAAAACACTACAGTAAATACTACAGTATACTACAGTCTGCAAAAACACGACAGTAAATACTACAGTATACTACAGTCTGCAAAAACACGACAGTAAATACTACAGTCTGCAAAAACACTACAGTAAATACTACAGTATACTACAGTCTGCAAAAACACGACAGTAAATACTACAGTATACTACAGTCTGCAAAAACACGACAGTAAATACTACAGTATACTACAGTCTGCAAAAACACTACAGTAAATACTACAGTATACTACAGTCTGCAAAAAAACACTACAGTAAATACTACAGTATACTACAGTCTGCAAAAACACTACAGTAAATACTACAGTATACTACAGTCTGCAAAAACACGACAGTAAATACTACAGTATACTACAGTCTGCAAAAACATAACAGTAAATACTACAGTATACTACAGTCTGCAAAAACACTACAGTAAATACTACAGTATACTACAGTCTGCAAAAAAACACTACAGTAAATACCATAGTATGTATACCATGGTATAGTATAGTTATTATTTATGCTGGAAATCCCGGTAACTTTCCCCAAAATCCAGAAATCCTGTTTGAAGGATTCCTGGATTTACCGCTTATTCCCCTCTGTTTAGGGAATCTTCCGACCGCGATTTCTGGAAAATCTGGGAATTTGGGGAAAGTTCCTGCAAGTTTTCAACCCTAATTCAGATGGAGGGATGATGCAATGTTAGAGAAGTGATCATATCTAGATCACAGAGGTTGTCGTGGCCTCTGGGATGTGTAATACGCCAGGTGGCCCAGCAGCCTTCTCTGCCTTGCTGCAGGGCAACACAGTCATGGTCAGTAGTGAAGCAGCTCTGAGCGAAGAGTGAGTGAGTGAGTGTGTGTGCGCGCGTGTGTGTGTGAGGGAGAATGTGAGTGTTTTTGTGTGTGCATGAATCTTTAATGGTGGGCCTAATCTTTATTTAATCAGGCACTATTCTGAGCACCTATCGGTCAGGACCCTGAGGCGTAGAAAGAGAGAGGGAGAGAGGGAACATCAAGAAGAGAGAAGAAAGGGCCAGTTGTTATGTTGTGAGAGTCAGGTTGCCAGGTTGGCTGCTGGCAGCCCACAGTATTGCCATGCCAGCTAAGCCCTGTGAATGGCGGCCCACTGGAGATAAGCTGGTCAGAATGAGACAGACCCAACATTCACCCAGCAGCCAAACCCAGCGGTCTAACACGACAATAGACATACTCTAATGGCAGTTCAAAGTCCACTCCACAAGATATTAAAGTGGAAGGGGTATTTTCTGAGCTGCGCAGGGAACATCCCAATAGCACATTGATCTGTAGGTCCACTAATATAGACTTTAGCTCAGTTGGCTAACACAATCTTGAGTTGTGCAGACAACCCGGGTTCAATACTGGTCTGTCACGTGTGAGTGTGTGTGTGTTGGGAGGGGAGGCATATGGCTTAGAGGCTGCATTCCTGATTAAACTCTATGATGACTCAGGTCTAAGCTTGGCTGGTGTGTATGTGCGTGTGTGTGTGTGTGTGTGTGTGTGTGTGTGTGTGTGTGTGTGTGTGTGTGTGTGTGTGTGTGTGTGTGTGTGTGTGTGTGTGTGTGTGCGTGTGCGTGTGTGTGTGTCTGTGTATTTGTGTGTATCAGGGCATGAATATATGCAAGCAAATGCTGCATGGTGATGCAGATTCAGTCCTATGTTGGACTCAGTAGGGAAAATGAACTGGCGTGGACCCTCTGCACGCGGGTCTGTCATATTGTTATTCACATGTTTGTATGTGTGCCTGTCTTGGCTTTTATACAGTGTGTGTGTGTGTGTGTGTGTGTGTGTGTGTGTGTGCGTGTGTGCGTGTGTGCGTGTGTGCGCGTGTGCGCGTGTGCGTGTGGTGTGTGTGTGTGTGTGTGTGTGCGTGTGTTTGGGAAAAGAGAGAGAGAGAGAGAGTAAAGCCCTAGTGCAGTAGTATCAACATCCTTCATCCCCTCGTGGCTAGCTAGCTCTCTCTCTCGCTCTCTCTCTTAGCCCCCCTCTCTCTCTGCACCGCTGTAGAACAAAAAATCCTCCCATCTGTCATATCTAATCAGCAGACAGCAGCCTGCGTGCTTTCAGGGTCTTAGACCACTAATAACCTCACAACACAGAAATAACATTACAACTCAGCATCAGTACTGCTCTCTGCTGGATCCATTGTTTATTGGTTCATTCGGATCCCCATTAGCTTTTGCCGAAACAGCAACTATTTTTCACTAAAAAAACATAAAACATGATGTCGTGTTTCTAGTACGGTTAAATGAGATGACCTGCTATTTTCCAATCGATTACTTAAAGTTTCATTATTTGATTAAATTAATCAGGCAATAACTAACTCATTAGGAGTCCCAGGCACCGCGGAAGCATTAGTTTATGTAGAGCGGCTATCTCCCGAATCCACTCTTAAAGATCTGAAGATCTTTTGTGTCAATAGCAGTCAATCATGAATTATCCTTTACCTTCTATCAGTCTCATCTGAATGTCGTACAAATCTTGGTCGTGTGCACGAACCCTAGCATAAATTATGAATCAGCGATATACA
Source organism: Salvelinus fontinalis (assembly GCF_029448725.1). Classification (NCBI taxonomy): domain Eukaryota; kingdom Metazoa; phylum Chordata; class Actinopteri; order Salmoniformes; family Salmonidae; genus Salvelinus; species Salvelinus fontinalis. Next base: position 24,128,141 of record NC_074703.1, on the reverse strand, counting down.
AATTGGCTTAATTATTTATTTACTAACTAACTAAATAATCATAATCACAGAAATACATAACAAACAGTAGATATTGGTTACTAACAATGATAGAAAAGTCCCTAGTGGGCTAAGCCGATATGACAGCTTGATAGACAAAGGAAAGGGACTGGCACGTGCACTCTAGCCAACAACTTGCAGATACAGTGCAGGTATAGCCTGCTACATGATGAGATTATTATGGACAGAAGAGCGAGATTATTTGTATTTGTCAAACGGCAGCCAATCATCTATGATCGTGTCACCAGAATAAGACTCTCAATATTTATTGGAAAGGAGCATCATGCTAATCACCTTGCACTTTCACCCCCCTGTGAAGTTCATCGTAACTAATTTCATCTGTAGCCTAATAAATTGCATGCTTCCCCGAGTCGTAGTGGGAGGACCACACAACATATCATCGCGTGACTCCAGGTTTACTTCGATATGATGGGTATTACATCAGTATTTGTTTCCACCGCCATTTCTTGCATAATTAATTGTACCGACACAAAAAGATCCCACCTTGTCTAGCGTATTTTGCTTTGTCGACATTTGGAAAGTTTACCGACAAATTTGCTGTTTCCATCAGGCCTGTCGTGACATTTCTTATCCTACGTACTCTACTTGCATAAAAAGTCTGGATGGAAACCTGGTTACCGATGTACAAGAACAGTCTCACAAATGTAAAATACAATGATATACAAACAATACAGCTAAAGAATAATGTGTGTGTAGATTGTTTGTGTTGGAGTGTGATAGTGTGCCTGTGTGTGTGTGTGTGTGTCATTTCACAGTGCATAATGAGCTGTTGTTTTTTGTTGCTCTATTTTGAGCCAGCTGTAGCTTTGCTAGGTCTTTCTTTGCTGCACTTGACCATGTTACCGGGCAGTAATCAAGAAGGGACAAGACCAGAGCCTGAACAACTACTACAGTTGATTTGTGTCAAAAACACAGAACATCTTTTAATAACAGACATACCTCTCCCCATCTTCACCACAACTTTGTCAATTTGACTTGACCACGATGAATGACCATCCGATGTTATACCTAGGAGTTTAGCTTCCTCAACTTGTTCAATGGTCACACCTTTTATGCACAACTCCTGTGGAGGTTTAGGTCTTAGAGAATGCATTGAACCAAATACAACATTTTTAGTTTTAGATGTATTTAAGACCAGTTTGTTATTAATTACCCATTCTGACACAGACTGTAACACCCTATTTCAATTTTGGGTGGCTTTGGGTGCTGACATGTAGAATGTGGAATCATCCGCATACATAGTCATTCTAGCTTCGTGTAAGACCTGTGTCAAATTATTTGTAAAAATAGAGAAGAGTAATGGCCCAAGGCAACTGCCCTGAGGGACACCGCACTGTACATATCTGATGTTAGAGAAGCTTCCATTAAAGAACACTCTCTGAGTTCTATTGTGTATTTACAGAGAATTACCTCGACCCCCCCCCCCTCCTTGAAACATCTATTTATCTCAATCTCTTTCTCTCTCTCTGCCCTCTTTCTATAAACAGCAAATGACACTGTGTAAAATTTACTCTGAGAGATTTAGATTGAACATCTCTTGAGAGTGTATACCTTATGCTAGATATAAACATCAGTAATAAATGAAAATCGAAATATTCTTAACCCTTCCTCTTGTTCTGCTATTGTAATTCTCATATTCACTCTCTATCTCCCGCTCTCCCCAGGTCTGTTGTGTGTGTCCGTGCTTCCCCCGAGGCGGGGGTCATTCTATGTGGAGCATGGGACAGGGGTGTCGGTGGGTACAGTGCTGGCCTTCTGGTGCAGGGAGGGCTACCAGCTGGTGGGCAGTGATAAGATCTCCTGCAGCGTCTGGGCAGGCAAACCCCAGTGGAGCAACTTCCTGCCAGTCTGTGAGGGTGAGACAACACAGCTGGTCCAATCCCTCGCTAGCCCTTTAGTTCCCAGCCTCTTCTCCTATTCTGTGCCCATTTCACCTAGCTTATACCCTCCTTCCCTAGCTCCCTTCTCCTAGCTGCTACACATTTCTCCTACCCTCTTTTCCTAGCTCCCTACTCCTAGCTCCCACCCCCGCAGTGATCACAGATCTTAAGAAATATATCTGAAGCGACATGATAGGTTAAAGTAATTTGTCAGAGACTCAGTACTGGACTGAGTTGACTTGCCCTTGACCTGCCTTCCCCTCAGCCATGTCGAGGCCAGAGGACCGGGGTCTGCGCGTGGCCGTGTTGGCCTCAGTGGTCAGTGGCATCGTCATCCTGGCTATGTCTCTCTCCTTCATCATCTGCTGCCTGCAGGAACGCACTGGGAAGGACAGGGCCACCGGGAGGGACGGCAGGAGCAGGTACACACAAACACACCCACACAAATTCATAGGCGCAAGCAAGCAGACACACACACACACACATTTGAAATGCTTTATTTGAATCCACAAATCACATTACAGTCGAGAAGGATTCAAACATTTCATAGGTCATGGATATGTCGACACTTGTGGATACGGAAAGCACCTTCTTATCCGTACAATAAGGCTGCCCATGACCACTGACAAAGAGCAGTACCTCGTAGGATGCTTTGCCTTTGTGCGATGCAGGCCTGCAATCTGAATGCATGTACCGTCAACCTGGCCGAGACTCACAAGTATCAGCACTATAAGTTTGCACTGATAACCAAGGCTGTTCAGGCGTGACACGAGGGTCTGGTATTTAAGCAACTTGGCAGAAAATGCCTGCTCCATGTAGGAGTCCATGAGCACCTCCCTCTGGCCTCCCCCCACAACACACACACACACACACACACACACACACACTCCGAACCTTCACCGGAAAGAGGAGACGGGTGATATTGATGGAGATGATGATAACCACCTCTCTCCAGGCGTAGAGACACGCAGTCTTCTCGGCGTAGTGAGTGCTGGCTGGAGAGAGAGGAGGAGAACTGGGGCACGTTCCCCCCTCCTAAGATCTTCCACCTGTCCCAGCGGCTGGACCTCCGGCTGGCTGCAGAGAGCCCTGTCTACCTGGGGGGCATGGCCGGCTTCGACAACCGTGGATACCAGAGGTGAGAACCTGAGGTCTACTGTAGGAACCTAAACGTGTTGTAAATATCAATTGAAACCTGCTACAGTATGCACCTTTTAATGGACACCTAATATATTGGTTTGTTTCCACTGATTCGAAGGTCTCTCTCTCTCCCTCTCTCTCTCTAGGAGTCAGGAGAGCCTACTGAAGGCCCCGCTTCCCGGTCTGTTCCGGGCGGAGAGTCAGATCATCTACCCCCACGTGGTGCTCCAGAGAGTCCCCACCCCCACCGCCCCAACTGCCCCTGTCTACCTCCACAACATGCCCTCCAACTCTGCCTCCAACTCCGGGTGTGCTCCCTCACAGCCACACCACATGCCCCCATATCCTACCCCGCAGTATCCTATCCACAACTCCACCCCCCAGCGAGCTCCATGGCAAATGCAGCCCCATTGAACTGTCACTGTCCCCTCGCTCTCTCCCTCTCTGGAGGTCAAGTGTCAATGAGGAAGGATCAAATAACACACTATTCCCTAAGAAGTGCGCTACGTTTGAGCAGAGCCCCATGTAGCTAACCTTATACAGGTTTTGGTCAAAAGTAATGTACTACATCGGGACTAAGGTGTTATTTGTGATTTGAGAACAGCCTGTCAGCGAGATGCTTCTACTACTGCAAGGATGGCTGGATGGGACACGTCTTACTGTATATACTGTATGATATGGACCGACAGACAGAGAGACCAGAGGGTCTTTTCCAGCACTTCCTGACTCCTCGCCTCTTCTCTCACTGAGGAAGCCCTGTCTACTGTTCCTAGTGTATCTCTACACGGCAGAGGAGGTTTTTCCTATCTCTACCATTCTCTCTGTGTCTCCTGTCAAGGCTTTTGTACATTTTGTGGTGTCCTCCATTTTCACAAGAGCTTACTTCCTATTAGTCTTCTGATTGGTCAAAGTCACCCTCAGACCGGGCCTATCAGGACACATCCACTTGTTGATGTCACTGACTGAAGACGTGTGAGATGTTGTTTGGCGGTGGTCACCAAGTCTCGCCACCGACCAAAGAAGAGAATGGACTTAGCTTAGAGGAAGGTGGATACAGAAATCATCCCCAATACCATGTATGGGTGTGTAACATATTATTCTTAAAATGTCATGAATAGTCAAAATCATGTTTTTCATGAAATTGGATGATTTTTGGATGAAAGTATGATGACCAAAGTATGAAAAATGACTGTTTCGTCTACATTAATAAAGTTTGGATTCTTGGATTCAGGAAGCGGGATTATTAAGAGGATAGGGTGCCATCACCCTAACTCTCTCATTTTAACACACCAATGGTAACATGATATTCTCTTACCTAATTTAAAAATAAGTACCGCCTTGTAACCAGCATCGGAGAAAGCGTGTTTGCAGAGGGGCGTGGTTTATATAGCTAGATAGCTACTCTACTGGTGTTAGCTAGTCACTGGCTAGCTAGGTCTTTAGCCAGCGTGGATCTAAAGGGGGGACAGGTCGTTCAGAACTCTGACACAGTTGTCATGCCAACACATCCGTCAGGGCTGCTGTGAAACGCAGTACCAGAAACATGGCAAACGGGAGATGTATAAAACAAATATGTATATCATTGATGCAATTTCAATGTTGTTTGAGTAGCTTTGTGTATCACTTCCTGGTAGTTAGCCATGAAAGAAAAAGTAATTTTCCACCATTTTTAGCATTTCTATCCCAAAATAATATAATGGGTGATATTTCTGTCACTCAAAAGGCTATTTTACATGGGAATCAGAATGACTGTTCAGGATATTTAATGATATGAGAAGGCATTTCAGCAAAGTTCACCCATTATTTTCCCCCATTTGTTCTAAAGCTTTGGACTAAAACTTTGGAGAGCTCCTTACCTGTTGTTGAAGTCTTTGTCGTGCGTTTTTCTACGGTGATAGGAGACCTGGAACAGTCACACCAACTAACCTGCACTTTATGGATTTTACTGATGGGCAAGAACCTTGCACTGACTATCCCCGCAATATGTTTGTATGAAAAATGGTTTCTACCTAAAAACTGATTAAAGATATTTTTGTTTAGTTGAATGTAGTGTTCTGGGAGTATTTATGTCTCCACATGACCTTTATTTCCAATGTTCCTTATCCATCAACTGTCATTTCTGCACTCTCCAGCAGGGAGAGACCGTTCACAGCAGATCAGTCCCATAGAAAACACTGACATGCTCTGAACCAACGTTTCACTCTGTCCTGGGGACCCCAAAGTGTGCACCTTTTGGTTTTTACCCTAGCACTACGCACAGCTGATTCATATCATCAAAGCTGGATGAGGAATTGATTCCATGAATCAGCTGTGTAGTGTTAGGCCAAATGTGGATCAAATGTGGACCCCTCCTGTATAGTGATGGGTGAAATGTGAACAGTAGTTATATCCATCAATAGGTGGGGGGGGGGGGGGCGTTCTCGTCCTATCCTACTATCCTCAACTCTTCTACTACTCCAGCTGTCTCAACTACAGTCAACTGAGGAGTCCACGAGGAATTTCCACGTGGACTGGAAAGGATCCGGAAGGACCTCACAGAACATAAGGATGGAGGGTTGAGGATGGAGAGATCAGGATGAAGGGTTGAGGATGGAGGGTTGATGGAGAGATCAGGATGGAGGGTTGAGGATGGAGGGTTGAGGATGGCGGTTGAGGATGAAGGGTTGAGGATGGAGGGTTGAGGATGGAGGGTTGAGGATGGAGAGTTGAGGATGGAGGGTTGAGGATGGCGGTTGAGGATGTAGAGTTGAGGATGGAGGGTTGAGGATGGAGGTTTGAGGATGGAGGTTTGAGGATGGCGGTTGAGGATGGCGGTTGAGGATGGCGGTTGAGGATGGAGAGTTGAGGCTGGAGGTTGAGGATGGAGGGTTGAGGATGGAGGTTGAGGATGGCGGTTGAGGATGGAGGGTTGAGGATGGCGGTTGAGGATGGAGGGTTGAGGATGGAGGTTGAGGATGGCGGTTGAGGATGGAGGGTTGAGGATGGAGGGTTGAGGATGGCGGTTGAGGATGGAGGGTTGAGGATGGAGGTTGAGGATGGCGGTTGAGGATGGAGGGTTGAGGATGGCGGTTGAGGATGGAGGGTTGAGGTTGTCAACATGTGGACTGGTCTTCTAGCCAAACGCTGCTCTGCTGTGGCTGCAGCTGAAGGGAGGGAAGGTTCTGTCTGCATCTAAGGTCTGTCTGTCTACCGTCCCAGTTGCTCTGCTTCACCTGGCACTTAGTTTGGTACTAACTTTTTTCTAGCACTACAGGTTTTGAAGGTTTTACTTGTGACGATCATGCTATGTGCTATTTTTATCCATAGAAATAGATTCTAAATAGATTCTAAATATATTATATTTCTATGCTTTTACCTTTCCCAGATTGATATGCCTGTCGTGCATGGCTCTGTAGTAGGCTATAGATTACTAAATGCTGTACTGTGACTCTCAGGTTCTAGATGACTACTGTGATTGTGTGGTGCTAGTTGACTAACACCTGTGGCTGTCTCAGATTCGGGGTCTGAACCTGGCTCTTCTGGACCTGCTCTACCTGCTCCTGAAGCCCATACCCATGTACACCAACTTCATCAGCCGCCCAGGGCCCCTCTTTTCTCCAGGCGAGGCCATCACCATCCTCAACCTGGTGGGCTGCCCCATCCTCCTGGCCTGCATGTGTGTGGAGAGTTACCATGCTGCAGCCCAACCCGTCCTCTACCTGCATCTGGGGAAGTGGGAGTACCAGCTGGCCGTCTACGGCCTGGTGTGGGCCATTACCCAGAGTCTGGTCGTCCTCACAGGCTTCACGGAACTCGATGACCTCCTCAGCTCGACGCTGCCGTCTCCGTCCTCTTCCTGCTCACGCTGAACTGTCTAGGGAGCATGGTCTGGACGCTATGGAATCCGAGCCCCGCCCAGAGTCAGACCCAGGGGAAGACAACTTTGTCTCTGAAGAGGAGGGCCCTGAAGAATGTGCTAGCTGTCCTGGAGCCCACCGCGGTGGCGTATCTTCCGGTTCTAGTGCTCTAGACGCTCTTTTTCCTCATGGGGTCTACAAAGCTGGAAGTTGTGCAAAAGTTGTGCAATGTTATGAAGATGATGATATGCTTCCCCAGCTTTGGCGGCTACATTGGTCCCCTGTTCTACCTAGCCAGAGCCAGGCAGCTGCAGGTGCGGTGTTTCTGGAGAACAGGGGGGAGGAAGGCAGAGGAGACGGAGGGAGCAGAGTAGGCATTAATTGTGTTCAATCGTAGCGACACATCACTCCTGGGTTCATCCCTGTCATTTTGTTCAGGTAGGTGGTGGTGGTAGTTTTTGAGTCTGCTCCGGTCCGTCAGAGGAAGGAAGGACACACCTGGAAGTCTGCGACCCGTAGCTCAGTGGAGGGACTCCCATGTGATCTGCTCGTGCCAGGCATAGGTTGGTGTCTTTGGTCCTTCCTCCTCACCTCTGCTTCCCTAGCTTTGGCGGCTACATTGGTCCCATGTTCTACCTAGCCAGAGCCAGGCAGCTGCAGGTGGGGTGTTTCTGGAAAAGAGGGGGGCAGAGGAGACGGGGAGAGCAGAGAAGGCAGAGAGAGCAGAGAAGGCAGAGAGCGCAGAGAGGACGGAGAGAGCAGAGAAGGCAGAGAGCGCAGAGAGGACGGTGAGAGCAGAGAGAGCAGAGAGAGCAGACGGGGATACCAGAGAAGACAGAGAGAGCAGAGAAGGCAGAGAGAGCAGACGGAGATACCAGAGAAGACAGAGAGAGCAGAGAAGGCAGAGAGCGCAGAGAGGACGGAGAGAGCAGAGAGAGCAGACGGAGATACCAGAGGAGACGGAGAGAGCAGAGAAGGCAGAGAGCACAGAGAGGACGGAGAGAGCAGAGAGAGCAGAGAGAGCAGATGGAGATACCAGAGAAGACAGACAGAGCAGAGAAGGCAGAGAGCGCAGAGAGGACGGTGAGAGCAGGGAAGGCAGAGAGAGCAGAAAAGGCAGAGAGCGCAGAGAGGACGGAGAGAGCAGAGAGAGCAGACGGAGATACCAGAGAAGACAGAGAGAGCAGAGAAGGCAGAGAGCGCAGAGAGGACGGAGAGAGCAGAGAGAGCAGACGGAGATGCCAGAGAAGACAGAGAGAGCAGAGAAGGCAGAGAGCGCAGAGAGGACGGAGGAAGCAGAGAGAGCAGACGGAGATACCAGAGGAGACGGAGAGAGCACAGAAGGCAGAGAGCACAGAGAGGACGGAGAGAGCAGAGAGAGCAGACGGAGATACCAGAGAAGACAGAAAGACCAGAGAAGGCAGAGAGCGCAGAGAGGACGGAGAGAGCAGAGAGAGCAGACGGAGATACCAGAGAAGACAGAAAGACCAGAGAAGGCAGAGAGCGCAGAGAGGACGGAGAGAGCAGAGAGAGCAGACGGAGATACCAGAGAAGACAGAGAGAGCAGAGAAGGCAGAGAGCGCAGAGAGGACGGAGAGAGCAGAGAGAGCAGAGAGAGCAGACGGAGATACCAGAGAAGACAGAGAGAGCAGAGAAGGCAGAGAGCGCAGAGAGGACGGAGAGAGCAGAGAGAGCAGACGGAGATACCAGAGAAGACAGAGAGAGCAGAGAAGGCAGAGAGCGCAGAGAGGACGGAGAGAGCAGAGAGAGCAGACGGAGATACCAGAGAAGACAGAGAGAGCAGAGAAGGCAGAGAGCGCAGAGAGGACGGAGAGAGCAGAGAGAGCAGACGGAGATACCAGAGAAGACAGAGAGAGCAGAGAAGGCAGAGAGCGCAGAGAGGACGGAGAGAGCAGAGAGAGCAGACGGAGATACCAGAGAAGACAGAGAGAGCAGAGAAGGCAGAGAGCGCAGAGAGGACGGAGAGAGCAGAGAGAGCAGACGGAGATACCAGAGAAGACAGAGAGAGCAGAGAAGGCAGAGAGCGCAGAGAGGACGGAGAGAGCAGAGAGAGCAGACGGAGATACCAGAGAAGACAGAGAGAGCAGAGAAGGCAGAGAGCGCAGAGAGGACGGAGAGAGCAGAGAGAGCAGACGGAGATACCAGAGAAGACAGAGAGAGCAGAGAAGGCAGAGAGCGCAGAGAGGACGGAGAGAGCAGAGAGAGCAGACGGAGATACCAGAGAAGACAGAGAGAGCAGAGAAGGCAGAGAGCGCAGAGAGGACGGAGAGAGCAGAGAGAGCAGACGGAGATACCAGAGAAGACAGAGAGAGCAGAGAAGGCAGAGAGCGCAGAGAGGACGGAGAGAGCAGGGAAGGCAGAGAGAGCAGAGAAGACGACGTGACTAGTAAGTGGTCCCTTAGTGTGGTACAGTTCCAACTGACAGATGGTGGATGAAATGCATTATGTAAATGTTGTATGCTTGTTTTTTCAACTACTATTCGCTACTATGCAAATAAAGTCAAAACGACCCTTTCTCAAATGACATACCTAGTGAATTCTCTTTCTGCCACCTGTTTGTTCACACTGTCCCTCACCCACCATATTTCTCTTCTAGACGAAAACCATCATCTCATCCATTAGGTGGCGCTATATGACCACAATAATCAATTAACTGAAGGAAGGAATCCTAACTTTCGCTCTCAGGTACCTGTAAATGGACTGATGTCAATAGGGGGGCAAGTCCCCTCATGTCCCTCCTCCCTGTGAGGTAACGTTACACCTGAGGGCCGCTGCGGCTACACTGACCTCTAAATACACTAACGTAGGAGCAGCGGTGGCAGGGTGTCAACCAATCAGCGAAGAGCTTTATATATAACCAATGAAGCTTAGAACAACTCAGGTTGGGGAGCGCACGGATGAAGAGCGCAAGGGCGGTACGCACGCGACCAGAGCGTACACTTTCTTAACGATCAAGCCATGGATGTAATATCACCTAGGTTACTTTATCCCGTGGTGTGTAGCATTGCTATCGCAACTCACAGAGAGTGGAAGTCGCTCTAAAATTCGAGTTGAACACAGACCAAGAAAAGCGCGTCTCTTCTCTCCGTTCGTGTTTCTCTGATGCAAGTGGCAGGTGAGCTCCGTTGGTGCCCCGGCTGTACCCAATATGCCCATGGCCATGACGGGCGCGGGAGGCTTGCAGTGCAGGCGCAACAGTAAACTAGACTCATTTCTCAAGAGGAACACCGAGCGCGGGGTGTATGAGCGGATCCGCGCCTATGAACCGTGCGTGGTGGTCTCGGAGAGGGTGAACAAGGTGTTCATGCATGTCGTTCTCAGTGATGAGTGTGTGTATCTGGCTGAGTACCCGCCGCGCACCCTCACAACTGCGGTCGATTTCAGACACATCCGAGACATCGAGCTGGTAAGGACTGCCTAGAGAGTTATGATATGTGTTGGGACATAAATACAATGTTGGAATATTGTGTAATGCAAACATCAAAAACTTTAGTGACGTATATGACTTGCCTTTATGCATAATATCTATTTTTATTGGACAAACAACAAAACCATTCTTGTTTGGTCACACACAAATACGCACACGCGCGCACGCACGCGCACGCACACACACACACACACACACAGGAGTTATTACTGATTATATACTGAACATACTGTATGTCATTTGACCCGTTCTCTAACTCTTTGTTATCTCTCTGTTTGACCTTTGTATAATTAGTGTCTGGTACTGTCTGCCCTCCCTGGCGCCCTGGGCCATTTCTAAGTATAGTGACAGGACGCTTTGCTGCTGATCCTGTCATGTTAAGCCCTATTTAACTGCTTATGGCAGACACAGTGGCTTTGATCGCCTGACCTATTGATAGCCTGGACAGTGGCAAGCATGATAACCATGAACACAGGCTGAGGAGACCCGAAGAGACCTCACTACCACACAGTGTGAGGATGAGATCATATCAGACAGCAATGTAGCCTGAGTGGCAGTCTGCTTTGTGTTATTATTCAAACTCCTTGACACTCATTGGGTGAGTTCATTTCGCATTGCCCTGTGCCCACAGGATGGAGATTACACTTCAGGACCAATGGAAGGGTTTAAAATGATCAAACTCCACCCAGCCGGGACACCGGGCGACGCGAAATGAACTCGTCCATTGTCATGCCAAATATTTGCATTATAGCACAAACAGACTGGCTAGAGAACATGGGGCCTTAGCTTGAAACATGTGTGGTGTGTGTTCCTCTTTTTTTTTTATCAAGGAGAGGTGTTTTATTACTACAAAAATGTGTGACTCACGTGTTAACATGTGGGAGAGAGCAGAAGCACATGGGAATCGGAATAGAATACAATAACAGACAGCCTCTAGGTTATAGGTCAAGGGTTAGGGCAAGGAGTTTTTCCTCACTACAGCACTTCATCAGAAAAAAAATACTCTGGGCGCTGTACTTTTAGTGACTGTTGGCCCAAAATAAGTGACTGCAGGCACAAAATAAGCTGGAAATGATATAATCATGGTAAATGAGTGTTACTATACCTGGTCATTATTACCTTTTGTCACTGGTTTCCAGTTTACCAGTTTTTTCCCATCTACAGGCAATGCTGTTTGAATTAGCTCACCCTGCCCCTTTCTCACAGTATAGTCTGCCAGTACAGAAAGGGAGAGAGAGTGTGTACAGTATGTGTGTTTGTGTGTGCGCGAGTGCAATCCCATGTGTTTTTGTGTGTGGGTGTTTCTTTGTGTCTGTGTGTGTGTGTGTGTGACAGTCAGTCAGTAATCAGAGCAAGCTGTTTCCTGTGGCAGAACCAGGAGGAACAAGGCTTCAGCAAGCCAGTGCGGCTGGGAGACTGTCCTTCTACTGTCTCCAGATATTGTTCCCGAATAGTGTCCTCATATATTATCCCTAGAGACCGTTCACATTCACATAATGATTCGGATTCAGATGTAACCTACTGTCCTCGAATGTCATCACAGCTCCCAAGGACCTTCCAGAAACAAAAATGCTGAAACAAAGTTTTAATGAGTGATCACTTCTCTGATCACTTCTGTCAATGATTCTGCTCCAAATAAGACTGCAGTTCTGGTCCTGCTTTCCAGGTCAATGATCTACCAGAGTTCCTCAGTGGCCGGGACCGGGAGCGCTCGCAGCACATTCGTGTGGTCTACGCCACTGCAAAGCCATCTGGGAAGAAAAATGGTCTGCTCAGAGGAGAACCTCGCGTTCCTCCTGTCCCCTCTCCTCGCCAACACTGGCCCATCTCCCCCTCCACGGAAGGTAAAGAACAATGGATTTCTCTCTCTCTCTCTCTCTCTCTCTCTCTCTCTCTCTCTCTCTCTCTCTCTCTCTCTCTCTCTCTCTCTCTTTCTCTCTCTCTCTCTCTCTCTCTCTCTCTCTCTCTCTCTCTCTCTCTCTCTCTCTCTCTCTCTCTCTCTCTGTCTCTGTCTCTGTCTCTATCTCTCTGTCTCTATCTCTCTGTCTCTATCTCTCTGTCTCTCTATCTCTCTATCTCTCTATCTCTCTATCTCTCTCTGTCTCTATCTCTCTCTGTCTCTATCTCTCTGTCTCTATCTCTCTATCTCTCTCTCTCTCTCTCTCTATCTCTCTATCTCTCTCTCTCTCTCTCTCTCTCTCTCTCTCTCTCTCTCAGAATCAGGGTGTGACAGGTGAGTTACACTGTAAAGGGGTTGTCTTGAATTTCATATAACAGTACACCTACTGTAATATACTTGGTAATGAGACACAGTACAATATCATACAATTTACTGTATTATACTGTAAAAAAAGTCAATGCTACCATAATTGGAATTAATTAATAAATGAATGAATGTATTTTACTGTAGGGTCGTTCCATGTCATTTCAGAAAGCTATTACACCCAGCATCTCAAATTGTTTCTTGCATAATTTTTTTGAAATATAATTTGATTTCTGAGAAATGAACCCTATACACTCGTGGGAATTGGTCTATATGTGTCACGCCCTGACCTTAGTTATCTATGTTTTCTGTATTATTTTGGTCAGGTCAGGGTCTGACGAGGGTGGGTATGCGTGTTTTTGTATTGTCTAGGGTTTTTGTATGTCTAGGGGTGTTTGTAAGTCTAGGCATATTGTAGGTCTATGGTGGCCTGAATTGGTTCCCAATCAGAGACAGCTGTTTATCGTTGTCTCTGATTGGGGGTCCTATTTAGGTTGCCATTTTACATTTTGGTTTTGTGGGTAGTTGTCTATGTTTAGTTGCATGTCAGCACTAGTTGTTCATAGTGGCACGTTTGTTTAAGTGTTCTTCGTTTATTAAAAGAAGAATGTATTCCAATCCCGCTGCGCCTTGGTCTCTTCACTACGACGGATGTGACAATATGGATAGGGCTAAATTGTTGAAAGGGAACAGTTTGGAGATAATGGGAAAATGATTGTTATTTTGTTGAGCATAGAAATGAGTCCTAAGTGCATTCAGATGTGTACCGCGGCAAATTTTCTTCACGATAAACACACATAGAAACAACCCAGGGTATGACATGTCATCTTGTAACTGTACATCCAACATAGTGATCATAAATGTTGCCATTGTATATGACATTTGGAAATGTGAAGTCCACATTTTGACTCACAGGGGTTTGGCTTGCTTGTATGACATCAAAAATGTATTATAATCCTCAACGTCTCATCTTTCAAAATACATCGCTTCCTCCTAATTCCCTGCATTTCCCTTGCTCAGACAACAAAACATTTGCAGGGAGGAATAGGGGCAACTTCTTGTCACGCGCGGGGCTCAAGTTCAGAACGTCTCTCAGTCAAAACCCATACAGCACTGTGAAGCTCAGAGCCAGAACTCTGACGTCATGTATAGCATGTTACTGTACATACAGCCACAACGTTCCAATTCAGGCGCTTATTATCAATCAATCAAGTTTATTTTATATAGCCCTTCGTACATCAGCTAATATCTCGAAGTGCTGTACAGAAACACAGCCTAAAACCCCAAACAGCTAGTAATGCAGGTGTAGAAGCACGGTGGCTAGGAAAAACTCCCTAGAAAGGCCAAAACCTAGGAAGAAACCTAGAGAGGAACCAGGCTATGAGGGGTGGCCAGTCCTCTTCTGGCTGTGCCGGGTGGAGATTATAACAGAACTATGCCAAGATGTTCAGAAATGTTCATAAGTGACAAGCATGGTCAAATAATAATCATGAATAATTTTCAGTTGGCTTTTCATAGCCGATCATTAAGAGTTGAAAAACAACATGTCTGGGACTGGTGGCGGTTCCATAACCGCAGGCAGAACAGTTGAAACTGGAATAGCAGCAAGGCCAGGCGGACTGGGGACAGCAAGGAGTCACCACGCCCGGTAGTCCCGACGTATGGTCCTAGGGCTCAGGTCCTCCGAGAGAAAGAAAGAGAGAAGGATAAAATTAGAGAGCCAAGATTTTCAAAATGTTCATAAATGACAAGCATGGTCAAATAATAATCAGGAATAAATCTCAGTTGGCTTTTCATAGCCGATCATTAAGAGTTGAAAACAGCAGGTCTGGGACAGGTAAGGGTTCCGTAACCGCAGGCAGAACAGTTGAAACTGGAATAGCAGCAAGGCCAGGCGGACTGGGGACAGCAAGGAGTCATCATGCCCGGTAGTCCTGACGTATGGTCCTAGGGTTTTAGGTTCTCAGAGAGAGAGAAAGAAAGAGAGAACGAGAGAATTAGAGAGAGCATACTTAAATTCACACAGGACACTGGATAAGACAAGAGAAGTACTCCAGGTATAACCAACTGACCCTAGCCCCCCGACACAAACTACTGCAGCATAAATACTGGAGGCTGAGACAGGAGCGGTCAGGAGACACTGTGGCCCCATCCGAAGATACCCCCGGACAGGGCCAAATAGGAAGGATATAACCCCACCCACTTTGCCAAAGCACAGCCCCCGCACCACTAGAGGGATATCTTCAACCACCAACTTACAATCCTGAGACAAGGCCGAGTATAGCCAACAAAGATCTCCACCACAGCACAAACCAAGGGGGGGTGCCAACCCAGACAGGAAGATCACGTCAGTAACTCAACCCACTCAAGTGACGCACCCCTCCTAGGGACGGCATGAAAGAGCACCACTAAGCCAGTGACTCAGCCCCTGTAATAGGGTTAGAGGCAGAGAATCCCAGTGGAGAGAGGGGAACCGGCCAGGCAGAGACAGCAAGGGCGGTTCGTTGCTCCAGAGCCTTTCCGTTCACCTTCACACTCCTGGGCCAGACTACACTCAATCATATGACCTACTGAAGAGATAAGTCTTCAGTAAAGACTTAAAGGTTGAGACCGAGTCTGCGTCTCTCACATGGGTAGGCAGACTTCCATAAAAATGGAGATCTATAGGAGAAAGCCCTGTCTCCCGCTGTTTGCTTAGAAATTCTAGGGACAATTAGGAGGCCTGCGTCTTGTGACCGTAGCGTACGTATTGGTATGTACGGCAGGACCAACTCGGAAAGATAGGTAGGAGCAAGCCCATGTAACACTTTATAGGTTAACAGTAAAACCTTGAAATCAGCCCTTGCCTTAACAGGAAGCCAGTGTAGGGAAGCTAGCACTGGAGTAATATGATCAAATTTCTTGGTTCTAGTCAGGATTCTAGCAGCCGTATTTAGCACTAACTGAAGTTTATTTAGTACTTTATCCGGGTAGCCGGAAAGTAGAGCATTGCAGTAGTCTAACCTAGAAGTAACAAATGCATGGATTAATTTCAAATGCATGGATTATAACAAATGCATGGATTATTAGTGCCCAAATCTGCCATTTTCAACCCATACAGTATAAGGGTACGAGTGTAAAAGACTAAGCTATTGGATTGCACTCAAATTGATAATTTTCATTTAAAGGATTCATATAATATATAATAAATATAGTACCAAACATCCGATTAGGACCAAACTTCTACCTAACAATGAGTAAGACATGATGAATCCCCTCCCCCAAAAATCTAAAACCCCCCACTGACCCCCCAACACCAATTCTTCTCAAACAACCAGTAAACAGTATCAGTTCTCTATGTCTGGCAAATAGTATGGAGCTGCGGCTCAGTGTAATGTTTCTTCATACTATGTATTGTATTCTCAGTGAATTTGTTGATGTTTGTTTTCCCCTGTTCAGAAAAATTAGTCATTTAGGTTTATCATCATACATCCTGATATTATCAGAGTGAATAATGTGTGAAGATTTCCTCAATGTTTAAGGGATAGAAAATGACATACAGTGCATTCGGAAAGTATTCAGATCACTTTTACCTGCTTGTTGTATTACAGCCTTATTCTGAAGTTGATTAAATCGTTTTTTTTCTTCTCATCAATCTACACACAATAACCCATAATGACAAAGGAAAAACAGGTTTTTAGAAATTTTTGCAAAAAAAGTTATAAAACATAACTGAAATATCACATTTACATAAGTATTCAGACCCTTTATTCAGTACTTTGTTGAAGCACCTTTGGCAGCGATTACAGCCTCGAGTCTTCTTTGGCATGCCGCTACAAGCTTGGCACACCTTTATTTGGGGACTTTCTCCCATTCTTCTCTGCAGATCCTCTCAAGCTCAGTCAGGTTGGATGGGGAGCGTCGCCGCACAGCTATTTTGAGGTCTCTCCAGAGATGTTCGATCGGGTTCAAGTCCAGGCTCTGGCTGGGCCACTCAAGGACATTCAGAGACTTGTCCTGAAGCCATTCCTGCGTTGTCTTGGCTGTGTGCTTAGGGTCATTGTCCTATTGGAAGGTGAACCTTCGCCCCAGTCCGAGATCCAGAGCGCTCTGGAGCAGGTTTTCATCAAGGATCTCGCTGTACTTTGCTCAGTTCATCTTTCCCTTGATCCTGACTAATCTCCCAGTACCTGCCGCTGAAAAACATCCCCACAGCCTGATGCTGCCGCCACCATGCTTCATATTTACATTACATTTAAGTCATTTAGCAGACGCTCTTATCCAGAGCGACTTACAAATTGGAAAGTTCATACATATTCATCCTGGTCCCCCCGTGGGAATTGAACCCTGGTCCCCCCGTGGGAATTGAACCCACAACCCTGGCGTTGCAAGCGCCATGCTCTACCAACTGAGCCACACGGGACCACGGGACCTTCACTGTAGGGATGGTGGCAGGTTTCCTACCAGATATGACACTTGGCATTCAGGCCAAAGAGTTCAATATTGGATTCATCAGACCAGAGAATCTTGTTTCTCATGGTCTGAGAGTCCTTTAGGGGCCTTTTAGCAAACTCCAAGCGGACTGTCATGGTGCCTTTTACTAAGGAGTGGCTTCCGTCTGGCCACTCTACCATAAAGGCCTGATTGGTGGAGTGCTGCAGAGAGGGTTCTCCTTCTTGAAGGTTCTCCCATCTCCACAGAGGATCTCTGGAGCTCTGTCAGAGTGACCATCGGGTTCTTGGTCACCTCCCTGACCAAGGCCCCTCTCCTCCTATTGCTTAATTTGTCCGGGAGGCCAGCTAGTCTTGGTCTTTCCAAACTTCGTTCCATTTAGGAATGATGGAGGCCACTGTGTTGTTGGTGACCTTCAATGCTGCAGACATTTTTTGGTACCCTTCCTCAGATCTGTTCCTCGACACAATCCTGTCTCAGAGCTCTACGGCAATTCCTTCGACTTCCTGGCTTGGTTTTTGTGGGACCTTATATAGACAGGTGTGTGCCTTTCCAAATCATGTTCAATCAATTGAATGTACTACAGGTGGACTCCAATCGAGTTGTAGAAACATCTCAAGGATGATCAATGGAAGCAGGATGCACCTGAGCTCAAGTTCGAGTCTCATATCAAAGGGTCTGAATACGTATGTATTGTTTTGTTTTTACAAATGTGCAAAAATGTCTAAAAACCTGTTTTAGCTTGGGGTATCGTGTGTAGATTGAGTAATTTTTTTAAAAATTCCATTTTAGAATAAGGCTGAAACATAACAAAATGTGAAAGAAGTCAAGGAGTCTGAACACCTTCCGAATGCACTTTATTGGTTTCCTTACTCCACTCGCGTGATACAAGGCAAATTATGTTTACAGGACTGGAATGCCAAAGTAAATGCGTAAAGTGATAAAAACAAATGTATCGAGTTGTGAAGACATTTTATAGATAAAAGGGTAAGTAGCGTATCGTTTTTTAATGTTTGCATGCTTTTCTCCTTCGAGAAAACAGCTGATTCAAAGGGCGGATTATAAAACACTTCTGCGCTACCTGCCGCGAGGATGCTCTTGTGCATCCTCTGTCGAAGTAAGTTATTGAAGAGGGCAGCAGCCTCCTTTGTTTGCCAACTAACGAATTGACACTCTCCTCGATCACTCGACCACTTACCGGTTTACGTTTTATGGAGGAGAGGAGGACGGAGGAGTCGAGAAGAGGACAGACTATCCCAATTGAGAATCTGTCAAGGTATGACAGCAATCCATGGTTTGGCTTTGTATACCTGGCCGGTGTTTCAAACGCTAACCTTTTAGCATTTGTGGCACAAATCCAATGCAAGTCAATGGTACCTATATTAGAATTTTCACACTTCATATCCAAATCATCTATAAGTTACACCATTGATACAGGGCAAAACAGACCAAAAGGACATGGCAATGTAGGTCAATTTATTTGTTTTTTCCATAATTCATTACATGTAAACTTTTCAAATCAAATTTACATGACCTTAAAAAATGAACAATTCAAACAATAAATAATGAATACAACTTAATTTAATCAAATCGCGCAAAACTGAATGCACAAACCACCGCATTTAACGATAGCAAGGTGACAGGGAATATGGTCGAATACAAAGAGTATAGTTATTCCCTCCGTAAGGCAATCAAACAGGCAAAACGTCAGTACAGAGTCAAGAGTCGCAATTCAACGGCTCAGACACGAGACGTATGTGGCAGGGTCTACAGACAAACAAGGATTGCAAAAGGAAAACCAGCCACGTCGCGGACACTGACGTCTTGCTCCCGGACAAGCTAAACACCTTCTTCGCCTGCTTTGGGGATACGACAGTGCCACCGACACGGCCAGCTCCCAAGGACTGTGGGCTCTCGTCCTCGACGAGAGTAAGACATTTAAGTGTGTTAACCCTCGCAAGGCTGCCCGCCCAGACGGTATCCCTAGACACGTCCTCAAAGCTTGCGCAGACCATCTGGCTGGAGTGTTTATGTTTCCGTTTATGTCCCCACTTGCTTCAAGATATCCACCATTGTTCCTGTATCCAAGAAAGCAAAGGTACCTTAACTAAATGACTATTGCCCCGTGCACTCACTTCTGTCATCATGAAGTGTTTTGAGAGGCTGGTAAAGAATCATATCACCTCTATCTCACCTGACACCCTAGACCCACGACAATAAACGTCCCGCCTCCATCCACAAATTATGTAATTGCCATCACACTGCACACTGCCCTATCCCATCTGGACACGAGGAAAACCTATGTAAGAATGCTGTTCATTGACTATAGGTCAACCTTCAACACCGTAGTACCCTCCAAGCTCATCATTAAGCTCGGGGCCCTGGGTGTGAACCCCATTCTGTGCGACCGGGTCCTGGACTATCTGATTGGCCGCCCCCAGGTGGTGAAGGTAGGAAACAACACCTCCACTACGCTGATCCTCAACACAGGTTCCCCACAAGGGTGCATGCTCAGCCCCCTCCTGTCCTCCCTGTTCACACATGACTGCGTGGCCTCGTCCGCCTCCAACTCAGTAACAATCAGTCTGTCAATTTGTCAGCCAGTCAGTTAGTCAGCCATGGTTGGCCTGGTGGAGTGGTTGACGGTGTGTTTGTGTCTTTGTGTTGGGGGAGGGGAAGGGGTGGGTTCTGAACTGGCAGTTGCTGGATGAAAGTGGCAGTTGTGGTTGGTCGGTGCTGTGTCCAGGGTTGGTGCTGAGATCGGGAAAACCTGGGTTGGTGTTGGGTCTAGTGCTGTGGACCTGGTAGAAACAGGAACTGGCGCTGGGTTGGGATCTGTAGAGGGAAGGAAAGACAATGTGAGGAGCAAGCATACACACAAGGGATCCCTAGACCCAAAGGTCAACTT
The DNA here is from genome assembly GCF_029448725.1 of Salvelinus fontinalis. Taxonomy (NCBI): domain Eukaryota; kingdom Metazoa; phylum Chordata; class Actinopteri; order Salmoniformes; family Salmonidae; genus Salvelinus; species Salvelinus fontinalis. Next base: position 24,108,175 of record NC_074703.1, on the reverse strand, counting down.
TAAGGTTTAAGGTAATTTGATTTGGTTATTCCAAAAATCATTACAGTTTAAAATGTTCAACAAGTTAAAATTCAATCCATCATTAATAAAACATTAATAAAACATTCCAAATAGTAAACATTTATAGTTATCAATTCAAATTAGGCAAAAAAAATATCAATATATGTCAGTCTGTTCAGTCAGACAATCAGTCAGTCAGTCACAATGTGTCTTTGTGTTGGCGGAGGGGAAGGGCTGGCAGTTACTGAAAGGAATTGGCAGTTGTGGTTGTTCGGTGCTGTGTCCAAAATTGGTGCTTGAGTTGTGGCTTGGACTGGGTACACCTGGGTTGGTACTTCTGTTGGGGACGGGACTGGAAGTTGTGCTGGGACCGGGACTGAGGCCAAGGGTAGGTGCTGGGTCTGGTGCGGGGGACCAGAATTATACAGGAACCAGGAACTATGTCCATGGGCCTGGGCTGGTGTTGGAGCAGGAGCGATGCGGCGGCAAGGCTGGACGCTGGAAGACAGAGGTAGCAAACAGGGCCCAGACCCACAGATGTCTGGGGAAAAGCCTTTTGTTCGGTCTGTGTTGTCAGGACCATGATGATGGATTATTAGGGGGAGGTCCAGGTTTGGTGTTGGCTATATCATTGCAGATTTGTATGAGAGCCTCTTGCAGGTCATTTGTGTTGGGTGGTTCTTGGCTCTTCACTGGTCTTAACATGCCTCCCCACTGACTTCCTGGTGAAACCCTGTACTGTCTTGGTGGTGGAATGGGTGATGCTGGGAGGGGTGAAGGTGGTTCGGAGGGTCCGAGGGGGGGAGGTGGTGTGATGAGTGGTCTGGGGTGTTGAGTTTGCTGGCGTCGGGGTTTAGGTTCTGGAGTGGTCTTTTGGTCTGGTCTCTTGTTGTTCTGTTGTTTATCTGGTCTTTTCCGTTTGGTAATTTTTGTCCAGTTTGGGTCGTCGTCAACCTTTTAAGAACTGGAGTTGTGTGGTGAGGGGGTCTTCCGGTTGTATGACCTCTCTCGAAACCGGCTTCACTTTGACCAGGGGTTTGGCGGGGATGGAGGTGGCAAGGAAGGGATTCATTGGGGGTGCAACGTTAGAAGTACCTTCAGGGATGGCGGCTGTTTCTGGCACGTCTTGGGGGGTGACAGGGATGGGAGCTGTTTCTGACACGTCTTGGGTGGTTGGTTGGGCGTTCTTTGTGGAAAGGTCTGGGTCTTCATTGCTGTTGTCTGATGGTGGGGGGGTTGGTGGGTTTGCGATCTGGGTTGGTGGCATTGGCCCTTGCCCTGCCGGTGCAAGAACTGGGTAGGTTCTGAAGAAATGGCCCCGTGGAGGTACAGTCGAAGCGGGGGTATGCTCGGTGGTAGTATTTACAGATCTTGCAGATGATGACTGTGCAGGATGCGGCCAGATGGCCCAGTTGGCCGCAGTTCCTACAAGGTTTGGGCATGCCGTAGTAGTGGACGGAGCCCCTGTTTTTTCCCAGCGTGATGGTGCTGGGGTTGCGTCCAGGCCACTCCTAGCCACTGACCTGAGTGTGGCAAACCTGCTTAACCAAACTTGTATGTCGTAGTCCTGAATGCATTCATTGTGAAACTGTACTGTAACTACCTTGGATGTATTGTTGAAGAGGGGGGTATAATCTGAGTTTGTTAAAAAAGGGCTGTATCTTTGCAGTTTCTGAATTTTGACCAAAACTGTTCTAGTAACTGGGGCTCTTGAAACTGGCTTCAGTTATTTATGTCATATTAGCTACTTTGGACATGTTTACCAAACGCCAAACCCAAAGCGCGTCCACTACCGTCCACTATAACGTGACGAAATGTCCAAAAGTTCCGTTACAGTCAGTAGAAACATGTCAAACGATGTACTGAATCAATCTTTAGAATGTTGTTAACATACATCTTGAATAACGTTCCAACCGGAGAATTTCATCGACTTCAGTTGACCGATGGAATGGAGCTGACTCTCACGTGAACGCGCGTGTTCAATGCGTGATCACCTCCTGCCAGAGCTCACTAATTCCTGTCTCCTTCGGCCCCCCTTCACATTAGATTCATCAGACAAAATTCTATTGACTGTTGACATCTAGTGGAAGCCGTAGGAAGTGAAAACTCATCAATATCTTTCTGTGATTTCAATGAGAGCTTGGTTGAAAATTGGCACCCCCAGAAAAAATACAAACAGGAAGTGGAACTTCTCAGATTTTTGCCTGCCATGTGAGTTCTGTTATACTCACAGACATAATTCTAACAGTTTTAGAAACTTCAGAGTGTTATCTATCCAATATGAATAATAATATGCATATATTAGCAACTGGGAATGAGGAGCAGGCTGTTTAATATGGGCACCTCTGTACACCTTTCATCCAAGCTACTCAATACTGCCCCTTCAGCCATAAGAAGATAACCACATAACGGTTAAATTGATACAGCATTCTCGCTCATGGGTGCACAAATGTAGCCTCTTACAAGGCACGCCTCAAAATATGTTAATGAGCCAGAAACAAGCATACCATGCACCTGCTAATGGTCAAAAGGTTTTTGGAACTCTAAAGATACGGTACTGTATTCTGTGGGGTCAGGGGCGAAAATCTGATATCAACCTTGGAGGGGACAATTACATGACATTTTCTCAGGAGCAATTCCTGAGGGGGACACCAAAAGTAGTGCTGTAACACAGCCTACGTTGTAATATGTTAAATGTATATTGAGGAACCATAATCACTACTACTGGATAATTGATAGGTACAGTAGTTAACTGAAGGGTTGTCCCAACTTGTTTAAATCATTATAATACTACTACTAATAATAGTTATAGCAGTGTTCCTTATCAGTCCAGTATGTATGCAGGTATTCGTACTTACAACCAGCAATATCAAGAAAGGCCAGTAGGCGCAATGGTACTGTACACTGTATGGGTGTAGTTTTCATAAATACAATGAACATGGTGTGATCTCATCGTAAATAATCTCCATTGAGAACCATCGGAGACCAGTTGGTCTCCGTATTGAATTGACCTTTTAATTTGACTTTGTGATACATTTATATAGTCATTAAATATGTGCACCTGGCCTGAGTCTTCTACAATATCTTTACAAGAACAAAAAGCTTAAAATAAGTACAGTTCTAAAAGCAAAATAACTACTTCAATGAAAAACCCAAATAAATCAAACAAAATATCTTTCAGTCAGTGTCTCAACTCTTCAAACAGCAGCTATGGACAAGTATGTCACACAAAGTATGCAATTTTAAATAAAATAACATGAAATAAATAATTTGTAAGTGTACTGTCATGTACTAAAAACTGAAAACTACTAAACAAAAGAACAAATATCAATTACACCAGGGGTTCTCAAACAGGGATCCATGGACTAATTGCAAGGGGTCCGTGAAATAAAATAAAGTGTAATGAACGTATTCAGTACCACAAGGTTTCCAGTAAGTTTACATATAATATAGAGGGGGTGGAGGTCCCTGAGGACCGCTCAAAACCTTGCCTGCCTTGCCTCAAAATATGCAGGGGTTCCAGTACCCAAAAAAGGTTGAGAACCACTGCTATACACACTACTGATCAAAAGAACCGAACATATGTTTGCGGGTTTCAATGGATCCAACAAATTGCTGGCAGATATTTTCCCTCTTGAGACTGTCCAGCCTGTCTTTATGTACATTACAGACAACTACGCCGTTCAGTCTCATTTGGCCCATGCTGGCCCGTAGCCAAGTCTTTAACCTGCGGAGTGCACTGAAACTCCTCTCAGCCTCACATGAACACACTGGCACCACAAACAAAATTCTGATCAGCACCTCAACTTGGTCAAACAACCCCCGCACCTCCACTGGAAGCCTCCTGAGGACCTCTGCTGCCTCTCAACTGCTGCTACAGGGGTATTTGTTGTGAAAGAGAGGGATCTGCACTGAAAGAGAATCTATGTTCAGCTCAGGGTACTGATCTAGAGACTCATCCAACTCGCCCGTGAGAAGCGCTCTTTCCAACTTTTGCAGGACGTTTAGACTGTCCTGGTCAAAACGGTCGCCAAACTGAACCTCCACACCATCCAACACTTAAAAAAATTCTGCCCTATAGTGATCCAATGCTTTGCCAGCAAATCGTCTTGAGTGCGTCTCAATGGATTCAATGGATTCAATAGATTCAATCAAAGTTGTTGCTTTCTCATACAGTGCAAGGTAGCTTTCGTCATTTCTCTTGCCCCTAAGAGATGACCGCACACACTCGACTGCAGCCTGCATACCAGAGACAGGGTGTCGGAGACAACAGGCGAGTCCTCGTGAGGGACAAGGTCATGGTCAACATAACGCAGACAGACACTCTCCTGTTCAGCACCAGAGACATCTTGAGTACCATCAACAATTAATGAAAATTGTACAATCGGAAGAGACCTAATCTCAGCTGCAATGCCTCGAATGACTGTATTGGCCATGATGTTCAGAATTTCATTCTGTGCTTTGGGGCCTGTGTACATTGTGGCACGCTCTGTTAACCACTTCAGTAAAATGGGATCATCCTCTTCTGCCCTGAGTTTCAAAAGCTGGTATAAATTCCCACTGTCATCCGTGTGGCCTCTAAAGGCTTGTCCCTGTCTTACTTCATGCCGCACCGAACTAACAATTTTCATCAAGCAATGCCTGCTGTTTAACCCACGCGCTGGATAACTGGACACTGATTGGATTTAACTGGTGTGCTGTTACAGTTACAAAGTGGCGGTGGGTTTGGCAGTTTTGATGTGCTGTGAATTTTTCAATGGCTTTTCTCCAGTTCCTAAATCCTGCACTAATGAAGGCAGCATCTGCTCTTTGGCCAAAAGATGGCTGGCTTGAAAACCCTTGGCTACAGTGAAAACACAACACTCCTTTTATTGATGGATTATAATGTAGCCAGGGGAAATCGCGAAACCATCTCTCTTGAAACGTCAACACTCTGTTGGCAAGAGTTTGCGGTTCTATAAATTGTGGGTGTGGCTGATATGGTTTTGTGCCATCACTGAGGTAACTGGACGATGCTGTGCCACTGTCCCCTATACTGGTGCTGCTGGCAACAAGGGTGACACCTGGTCCTGCCGTGGCTGTGACACTGTCCTCTGAAGTCTCTCTCCTTGGCTCTTTCCCTTTCACCACCCTCACTGACTCACAGTCTGACTCCTAGAAAAGAAATAAGGTGTTTGCTGTACTCCTAACTACCGGTACCCAAAACTACACAATTAATCACAACAGCAATACCATTGCCTTTAACAAATCTTAGTTTAGTCACCAGTTTAAGTTGAGAGTGGGGGTATCCATGGCATTTTCCAATTATGTCCCTATTTTACAAATCAAAAAAATTGAGAACCTTTCATAATGTTGCCAAACAAAGACTCAACAAACTTACCTGAGACTCCCTGTCTCTGCCAGTCTGTCCCTGCATATCTGTCCCCAACTCAGCTGTCTGTGTGCCATCTGTTGCCTGCTCTGCCTAATGACATCATTGTGAAACATTTCCATTAGCATTTCACTTCTTTCTTATGAACATTTTATCAACTAGTCTTTGAGATATTAGGCTACTAGAGTTCTTACCGTGCTTCTACACCTGCATTCTAGCTGTTTGGGGTTTTAGGCTGGGTTTCTGTACAGCACTTCGAGATATTATCTGATGTACGAAGGGCTATATAAAATAAAATTGATTGATTGATTGATTGATTGACTTTGCGTTTTGGTGTACTGAAAAATACTCTGATGTCCGTCTTTTTACTTTTTTCTGACATTTTTCTACCTGACTGGCTGGCTGGCCGGTCTAGCTGCACACACACACATTTACACAACACATGCTGCAACCTTTTGTAATTTTAACATAGTTTGTTTCATATTGGCTAGCTTCCAACAATAGCTGAATTTGCAAAGCTAGCGAGCACCAATTCCGTTTCTGTGGTGTTTGCTATAATCTTTGCTACCTGGTTAAATAAAGGTGAAAAAAAATAAAAAATCACTAGCGACAATTTAGCTTTTGCAACGAGACCATTAAATATATTTAAGACAATGGTATAAGAGAGTGTAGTTCTGTTCAGTTTGGACTTCAGTTTATCGCTAACCTTATCACAGGGACTTTGAAGCACTACAGCTGCATGCTAATCTTGGAATAAACTGACGATAGCAAATATTCCATCTTTGACGACGCCACATAAATGGAATAGGTACTAGCTAGCTTGATAGTTAATGTTTGCTTTAGTTTGCGCGTTAGCTCTGCAAATTCAGCTAGTGTGTGAACCCTGCAACATTAGAAAAATATATACATTGCTGTGGCGCAATTGACTGAATTACCTCACGTCAGTTACGTACATCGAGTGCCTTTCGGACAGTAGATACGAACCCTCTATTACCTTGCAAGCTAAAGAACTGGCAGTGGATCAAACCATCGTGAGGCAAAGGGCGGGGGGGTCGCAATCTTGTGAAACTTAAAAACGCGCTATTAAGTGTCTATAATCAGCACAAGTGCTTTCATTGCGTATTATTAATATTATTGAAATTACATAGTTATGTTTACAGTGATATATTGGGGGGGACAAGTCATATTTTTCCCAGGATGGGGGGGTCGTGTCCCCCCTGGGATTTCCGCCTATGTGTGGGGTGCAATACAGCAATTCTTTCCCCGCAATGCACCATCATTTGTATGCTGCAGTAAAACAATTCTGAGTATTTGACTGATGCTAATAGCCCAAATTACCATATAAATTATAGTTTTTCATTACATTGCTCTGTCTGTCATACTCCAGCCTATCTGCACCGTTAAATCCTCACATCCCTCTGCTGTAAGCTTCTTAAACCCTATAGCATTGACATACCATATGTTTGCTAACAGAGAGGTAGTCTCTCTCTCCCTGCCATGCATCCACCTGCCCTACAGCCAACTGCCTTCTGCCCTGACCTGGGTTAGGCTGCCTTTGGCTGGATTGGGCTGCATGTGCCAGGGGCTTACCTGTGTAAGGGTTAGGAGTTTACGTATCAGTGAAAGTGTGATGCTTAGGCACACACACACACACACACACACACACACACACACACACACACACACACACACACACACACACACACACACACACACACACACACACACACACACACACACACACACACACACACACACACACACACACACACACACACGGGCAGAAGAGCATGACTTCATCAGGCTAACTCTCATTGCAAGGAATCTTTCGGCTTAGGTTTTGTGAGAACTTTACACAAAATCCTCTCACACACAAGAAGCTATCTGGCACCTTGTAAAGGAATTCACATTATCCTCTCTGACACGTCACTGTCACTTGTGCTACATTCCCAAAGCCTGTTGTCTCCAAAGACATGAGAAATTCCTTCTCCACACACCCTCTCTCCCCCTCCATCTTTCTTTCTCTCCTCTTTCCCTCTCTCTTTTTCTCTCTGCCTCCTCTCTCTTTTTCTCTCTGTTTCCTCTCTCTTTCTCAGCCTCCATCTGCCTTCTTCTTTCTTTTTCAGTCTACCTTCCTCTCTCTCTCATTCTGCCCATTCGACAACTGTTTACCAGTTAGGTATACATTACCGGGTCTCGTCAATGTTAGGGCTTCCAATTACATAGTGATCTCATAAACCTCTCTACATCCTTCTCCCCTCTCTCTGTCCCTCTCACTCTCCCCCTACTCTGTCTCTCTCCCCATCTCTCTCTGTTCCTCTCACTCTCCCCCTACTCTGTCTCTCTCCCCATCTCTCTCTGTCCCTCTCACTCTCCCCCTACTCTGTCTCTCTCCCCATCTCTCTCTGTCCCTCTCACTCTCCCCCTACTCTGTCTCTCTCCCCATCTCTCTCTGTCCCTCTCACTCTCCCCCTACTCTGTCTCTCTCCCCGTCTCTCTCAAGGTGTTGGTGGTACTCTCCTGTCGACCCGCTCAGAACCCCCAGATAGAGACGGGTGGAACGTCTCCCCTGTCCCCACGAGGTGAGACCTGCTGTCCATTCCCATTCAACAGCCATGACGCTCTTCAGCCCCATTCAGTCCCAGTCAGTCCCCTGCCTTACGGTCCCCTTTGAAAAGGTCTTATCTCTGTCTTCCAGGCTGACGCTGGCTATAGGGCTTTTTCTGCATTATACAGAGAGATCCCATTATCCTACTGTTACAGGAGACATTCAGTCTGTCAATCCAACACAGGTCAGGCCATGGACCATCATGAGACAGACTGCAGGCCTGACTATGGTTCTGTGGTTTCACAGACAGTCTGGTTTATTTACTGTCTAATCCTTTCTTAGTGGTAGCATGTGACATGGGTACATGAGCTGCAACACCACGGCCAACACAGATAGTCAGAGAGACGCCTTGTGTGTTTGCGTAGGCAGGTGGGGCTGTGTTGAGCCATAGGCAACTTGGCAACAGCGGTATGTACCGATATGAATTACAATACTATCTACACCCCTTACTGTAACTTTTTCCACATTTTGTTGTGTTAGTCTGAATTTTAAATGGATTAAATTGAAATGTTGTGTCACTGATCTAGACACAATACCCCATAGTGTCAAAGTGGAATTTTATTTTCATATTTGTTTACAAATTAATAAAAAATGAAAAGCTGAAATGTCTTGAGTCAAGAAGTATTCAACCCCTTTGTTATGGCAAGACTAAATAAATGCAGGAGTAAACATTTGCTTAACAGGTCACATAGTAAGTTGCATGGACTATAGTGGTTAGTGGTTAAGGTGATTTTTGAATGACTACCCCATCTCTGTACACACATACAATTATCTGTAAGATCCCTCAGTCGAGAAGTGAATTTCAAGCACATATTCAACCACAAAGACCAGAAAGGTTTTCTAATGCCTCGCAAAGAAGGGCACCTATTGGTAGATGGGTGAAAAAAAAGAAGCAGACACTGAATATCCCTTTGAGCAATTACGCTTTGGATGGTGTAACAATACACCTAGTCACTACAAAGATACAGGCGTCCTTCCTAACTCAGTTGCCGGAGAGGAAGGAAACCGCTCAGGGATTTCACCATGAGGCCAATGGTGACTTTAAAACAGTTACTGTAACGGCATTCCTCCTCCTCTTCATCTTCGGAAGAGGAGGAGTATTGAGGGAACCAAGGCGCAGCGTAGTGAAATGACATATTTATTGAAAAAAAACACGAACTTGATTAAACTAACAAAAACAACAAACGGTGTAGACAGACCTAGACGACGTACTTACATAAAACAAGAAAAACGCACGAATAGGAACATAGGCAACACAAACCGAACAAACCGTAAACAGTCCCGCGTGGTGTACAGACACAGACACGGAAGACAATCACCCACAACGAACACTGTGACAACGCCTACCTAAATATGACTCTTAATTAGAGGAACGCCAAACACCTGCCTCTAATTAAGAGCCATACCAGGCAACCCAAAAACCAACACAGAAACAGAAAACATAGAATGCCCACCCAACCTCACGTCCTGACCAACTAACACACATAAACTAACAGAAATAGGTCAGGAACGTGACAGTTACAGTGTAGTAAGTACAACAACATTGTAATTACTCCACAATACTAACCTAAATGACTGAGTGAAAAGAAGGAAGCCTGTACAGAATAAAAATATTCCAAAACATGCATCCTGTTTGCAATAAGGCACTATAGTAACACTGCAAAAAACGTTTTGTCCTGAATACAAAGCGTTATGTTTGGGGAAAATCCAACACAACACATCACTGAGTGCCACTCTAAATATTTTGCAACATGTTGTGGCTGCATCATGTTATGGGTATGCTTGTCATCGGCAAGGACTAGCAAGTTTTTTAAACAAAAATAAATAGAATAGAGCTAAGCACAGTCAAAATCCTAGAGAAAAACCTGGTTCAGCCTGCTTTCCAACAGACACTGGGAAACAGATTTGCTTTTCAGCAGGACAATAACCTAAATACAAGGCCAAATATACACTGGAGTAGCTTACCAAGACAGCATTGAATGTTTCTGAGTTAGCTAGTTACAGTTGTAACTTAAATCGGCTTAAAAATCTATGGTAAGACTTAAAAATGGCTGTCTAGCAATGATCAACAATCAACTTGACAGAGCTTAAAGAATTTACAAAAGAATAATGGGCAAATATCGTACAATCCCGGTATGCCATTCATGCTCTTAGAGACTTACCCAAAAACACTCACAGCTGTGATCATTGCCAAAGGTGATTCTAACATGTATTGACTCAGGGGGTTGAATACTTATCTAATCATATAATTTTACCTTGACATTACAGAGTATTGTGTTTGGATCATTGACCAAAAAAAGTGACAATTAAATCTATTTTAATCCCACTTTGTAACATAACTAAATGTGTAAAAAGTCGAAGGGTGTGAATACCTTCTAAAGGCACTGTAAGGTTCTGTGGTTGGCCTGCTGCCATTCTCTTTGTGGATGGGTGTGTCTCTGTATGTAGCACCGGTTGCTTAGAAACTGGATCAATATTTCGAGATTGTTATGCTGACAATTTAGCAGCAGCTGCCTGTTGCCTTACAATAAGGAGAAGTTAATAATAATTAGAATTAAAGTCACTTTACATGGAGAGGTAATCAGCAAATGAAAAAAAGAAGCAATAAAGTCCCACATTAAAATAAGTAAGTGTACAAAAGTAGACTAAACATGAGAACAGACTAACCAGGGAAAACACTAAACATGAGAACAGACTAACCAGAGAAAACACTAAACATGAGAACAGACTAACCAGGGAAAACACTAAACATGATAACAGACTAACCAGGGAAAACACTAAACATGATTACAGACTAACCAGGGAAAACACTAAACATGATTACAGACTAACCAGGGAAAACACTAAACATGATTACAGACTAACCAGGGAAAACACTAAACATGAGAACAGACTAACCAGGGAAAACACTAAACATGATAACAGACTAACCAGGGAAAACACTAAACATGAGAACAGACTAACCAGGGAAAACACTAAACATGAGAACAGACTAACCAGGGAAAACACTAAACATGATAACAGACTAACCAGGGAAAACACTAAACATGATAACAGACTAACCAGGGAAAACACTAAAAATGATAACAGACTAACCAGGGAAAACACTAAACATGATAACAGACTAATCTGGGAAAACACTAAACATGATAACAGACTAACCAGGGAAAACACTAAACATGATAACAGACTAACCAGGGAAAACACTAAACATGATAACAGACTAACCAGGGAAAACACTAAACATGATAACAGACTAATCTGGGAAAACACTAAACATGATAACAGACTAATCTGGGAAAACACTAAACATGATAACAGACTAATCTGGGAAAACACTAAACATGATAACAGACTAATCTGGGAAAACACTAAACATGATAACAGACTAACCAGGGAAAACACTAAACATGATAACAGACTAACCAGGGAAAACACTAAACATGATACCAGACTAACCAAGGAAAACACTAAACATGATAACAGACTAATCTGGGAAAACACTAAACATGATAACAGACTAACCAGGGAAAACACTAAACATGATAACAGACTAACCAGGGAAAACACTAAACATGATAACAGACTAACCAGGGAAAACACTAAACATGATACCAGACTAACCAGGGAAGTGAACTAGACGGATAAAAACAAAGACACCAGTGAATCCGAGTAAGTCTGTGTGACGAGGCGTGTCTTATCTGTTTCAGATATGCTCTCTGACATTCCCCTCTCTCTTTCTCTCTCTCTCTCGTATCCTTGCCGAAGGACAAAAGCTGTGTTTTACAGGGATGGTGGATGTTATTAGGTCATCCTCTCAGGTCTGTCCTGACTCTCAATACGGGGGAATGTAAAGGGGCTTGGAGAGAGGGAGCATAGGGAGCAGAGAGGGAGGTGGAGATATTGCTGGAGGTTTTGAAGGAGTTGGAGCAGGGATAGAGGCCAGGTTTGTCCTGCAGGGTGTAATGTGAGTGTGGCTGCTAAGAGGAGACAGGTTACTTCAGGCTCTCCAGGCTGCTTGCTACAGGCTGCTGGGTGGGGTGCTCAGGCTGGTCATGTGGCTCATGACTGTTTAATGTGCATCAGAGGAGAGCGTAGAGAGTTTCAGATCAGGTTCTCAGCTTTTACACATTCTCAACAATTTAGGTCATACATGCATAGTACAAAATACGTCACATTCAGGTACAGATACACATTTAAAGGCCAGCATTCACAACATACAGTGCAGACGCATACTGTATACACAAATAGAGACAAATAATATAAACTATATCAACATTCAGCACAGCCACACACACATCCAGTGATTCTCAAATCAAATCACATTTTATTGGTCACATGCGCTGAATACAACAGGTGTAGACTTTGCTGTGAAATGCTTACTTACGAGCCCATTCCCAAGTGTGTGTGTGTGTGTGTGTGTGTGTGTGTGTGTGTGTGTGTGTGTGTGTGTGTGTGTGTGTGTGTGTGTGTGTGTGTGTGTGTGTGTGTGCGTGTGTGCGTGCATGTGCCTATAATTCACATAACAGACAAGCAGATCCTAACTGCTTAGAAACGGGAGGAAGTAGGTGAGGTACTCTGACGTCATTCACTTGTTGCTAGGGTACTAAAAACCCCATTACTGCAGTAAAACACCTACTAAAACGTGTTCTTAGTCTGACCAGTGTGTTTCTGTTCATTTGTGTGTGTGTGTGTCCATGCACATGTGAGTGCTCTCTCCCTGTCCTGGATCCACAGAGGACAACCAGAACCAGTGTGCATGTGGAATGGTCTTTCATGTGTCTTAACCAGCTCAGTGCATAAACATCCTCCTGTCTCCATCTAACTCTGGGAAGATCTCTCTCTCTCTCTGTCACACACACTGTCCCTTGGGAGGTCATTAACACACACACCCATCCGCTGAGCTGTGAGACAGTCTGAACAGTGTCAGGAATCATCAGAAGATGTAACAGCCATGAAGGAGCTGCTGTCAGCACGATACAACACACAGAAGTTGGCACAAGCTTCATGTAGTCAAGTCAATATACTGTACACTGAGACTGTGCTCCGCCAGGAGTTATAAACTCTATATAGACTATTGGTAACATGTCAAGTTAAAGGCAAGGAAGTCTTAGTAGACTATGTGCGTCAGTACACATGATGCCCCAAACCTACTCTGTAAAACATTTCCTGTAAAATGTACAGTAACTTACTGGCAGCTATTGGCCAGCCAGTAAGTTACTGTAATTCGTTTCACAGTACAGCTACTGTAATACATTTTACGGTACCAAACATGTTACTGTAATCTAATTTACAGCATATTACTGGAATTACCCATGCAGTGATATATTACCCAGTGTTCTTTGCAGATTTTCATTTTGGTTATTTAGTGGGCGCTCTTGTCCTTATAAACGTACGTTTCAACCAAGGTTGATAAAAAATATATACATATATATATATATATATATATATATATATATATATATATATATATATATATATCACAGTCATAGCAAGTAAAGAAAATCTGTAATCGTTACTGAAAATGTTGTTGTAGTTAAGGATACATTAGTCTTCAAAATAATTTTTATTACAACAAGACATCTCATGATATATCTCTGACTATCTCTGGATAGCACCAATATATTACTGACATATTCATGGTAACTTCATGCCAGAGCAATGGAACAGAGTACAATACAGTAAAAGTGACTATTAAACTGTTCAATTTTTTTTTCTATAATATTTTACAGTAACTACAAGGGATTAGAGCAAGCAGGTTGGCTGCTAGGTGTTTGCATATTACAGCATATTAATGAATATTATCTGTTATATCACTTGCACTTCTAAAGGCCTCAACAAAGGCATCCAAACTGGCTGTTATTACAGGGGAAAAGAGATCGAATGGACATGGATAAATAGTCAAACGTTATAAGGTAAAAGGCCAGCTACCAATGTGATCTGTTCCCTGTATACATTTCATTGTGAGGGAACCACCACCACATATCACTTAAATTGGTACAAGACTCTCGATAACAGGTGCAACAAATTCAACCACTTACAAGGCATGCCTAAAATATGCTAATGAGCCACAATATTTTCCCACAATGCTCCATAATTTCAGTATGCTGCAGTAGATATATAGATATATAGCAAAACAGCAATACAGTACTATATTGTTGAATTGTGTTGAAAATATAATCAGAAATGGCTAATAGTGACTATTTAAATTATATAATTATTAAAGCATACCAAGTGATATTTTATGTTTTCCATCACTCGCACTTTAGGCCTTAACAAAGCCTTCTAAACTGACAGTGACTACACGGCAAAACAGACCGAAAGGACATTTATAGCCACTCAACCATTAAAGATTTGAGACTGGCTGCCACTCTGATGTGTCCTTTAAATGTAATTGTGAGGATACCACCACCACGTATCACTTAAATTGGTACAGCACTCTCACTAACAGGTGCAACAAACATAGCCTTTTACAGTAATAGTCTCAAAATACGTTAATGCGTACAAACTAGTATTCAAAAGGTTTTTGGCACTCCAGAAACGCAGTACGCTATTGTATTCTGAAGTATAGTAAATTACTGGCAGCAATTTGCAGGTAAATTACTGCTGAGTTTCAGGACAACGTTTGTAGAACTCCTTTTAAAGCACAGTATATTACTGTATTCTGTGGAGGTATAGCATTCTCACTCACGGGCCCAACAAATATAGCCTCTCACAAGGCATGCCTTAAAATATGTTAATGAGCCAGAGACTCTTTCACCGCCCACAACATTTTCACACCATAATGATTACTTTAAAACACATTTACGGTATTTTACTGTGCATTCGACAGTATATTACTGTTGAAATTACAGAAGGGTCTTACAGTGTTCTGTAAAACAAATGTACTGTATTTTACTGTGCGTTCTACGATAATCTACTGTATTTAGTTTATACAGTATCACACTGTTGATTAATACTGTAAGTTACTGATGAAGTTACAAAAACAGCTAACCCTGTATTGTAGCACTGAGACAAAGGAACTAAATACAGATGCATTGCAGAAAATGTAAAGCGTGTAGTGTATTTAGAGTTTTAAATAAGCTCCTGAAATCCTTCCGAGTGGCGCAGTGGTCTAAGGCACTGCATCGTAGTGCTTGAGGCGTCACTACAAACCCAGGTTCGATCCCAGGCTGTGTCACAACCGGCCGTGACCAGTAGTCCCATGGGGCGGGGTACAGTTGTCCTGGTTAGGGGAGGGTTTGGCTGGGGGGGCTTTACTTGGCTCATTGTGCTCTAGCGACTCCTTGTGGCGGGCCATGCTCCTGCAGGCTGACTTCAGTTGAAGACACATTGGTGCGGCTGGCTTCCGGGTTAAGCGGGCGGAGCACGTTGGGGAGTTGCAGCAATTGGGGAGAAAAAGGGGGTAAAATACAACAAAAAAGGCTCCTGAAGTTTGTAATTTCCATTTTGAAATGTCAGACTTGATTTTCCCTTACAAAAAGGTATTAACCTCTACAAAAATGTCCATTCATTATAAAACGCATAATAATGAAAATGTCCTGTTGTTGCAGGATTATTTACCTGCTGTAGCAAAATGGCTCAAATTAAGATCCTACATCTGTATAGACACAGGCTCTTTAAATAATTGGGTTTTCCTCTAAGGATCATGACAGTAAATCTGCACATGGAAAGATATCCACATGGAAAGATACCCTCCTCTAGCTCTTCCTCAGTGGGGATTTCGAAGAGAGTTGAAGGAAAGAGAGGAGAAGGGAGGTAGAAGAGAGAGAAGAAGTGAAGGGCAGACAGAAAGAGAGAGAAAGGCTTACTGACTGAGTGACCTTGTCAAGGTTCCAGATCAGGATCAGGTAGCTGTTTCTCTGTGCCAGGGGAATATCCTCCCTCTTCACTACCCTCTCAATCTGCCCCCTGGTGGGCTAACACAGCATGACCTTGCTGTCCTGCCACAGGCCACGAGACGTTACCAAAGTACAACTTACTCTGAGTTGTGTAATGTGGCTCAAATTGTGTGTGTGTGTTTGACTAGGTAATGTGTCTGGGTGTGTTTCTGACACAGTCACACTGACTGTACCATCTCTCTGTCTCCCCAGTAGGAACAGGGAGGAGGAGGAGGAGGAGGAGGAGGAAGAGGTACTCCGGCTGAAGACCACACGCTCAGCCTCCTGCCCTAACCCTGAAACACTTGGTCAGAGACAGGGTCTAAGACTGACCTTGCCTCGCCCTCTACCCAATCCAGTTTCCCCAGCCCTCTCCCTCCACTCTCCCTCTTTCTCTCCCTCCCCCCCGGGTGACCGGACCCAGATGCCCCCGGAGGCCCCTTTGGTGCCCAGGAGGAGAGGCTCTGTGTTGGCTCGCCTGCTGAAGAGAGATAGGGTGGTCAGAGAAAGGGATGGAGAGAAGGATGAAGAGGAGGGAGGAGAGAGAGAGGCAGAGCTGCATCTGTACGCTGTGTCGCCTACGTCTCGGATCTACCTGCACCTGCAAAGCTCCTGGAACAGTTACATTATAGTGAGTCGTTCACTGTGTGTGTGTGTGTGTGTGTGTGTGTGTGTGTGTGTGTGTGTGTGTGTGTGTGTGTGTGTGTGTGTGTGTGTGTGTGTGTGTGTGTGTGTTATAATGTTGTAATAACGTGTGTGTATGTTGATGTTTTTCCTCCAGAGGTCAACGTTGCTGTTGGACCCCCTCTACAGGAGGAGATGCAATGTCATGTTGAGCACTTCCCCACAGAAACAAGCCCCCATTAGGTACTTTCAAATATTTTCCCCCTATCAGATGCTGTTGGTATTCCCATCAGGGTCATGTTCAGTGGACACCAAACGTAAGAAAACTGATCAAAATGGGGAGGTACCACCTGAACGTGTCCAATAAGAAACGCTTGTTTCGCTGCCCTGCTACTGTTCCCTAGTTGATAGTTCCCCCCATCAGATACTGTTCCAACATGTTGTTCCACGGTCACTCCCTCCCCTGTCGGTGTGTAGTTGGGAGCGTACAGCCCACCTGTTCCGCCAGCTGAGTGGTGAGTTGCTTCAGGAGGGCATCAGTCTGGAGAGCCTCTATCTGCTCCTCCAAGAGCTCCGCACCGCAGCACACCGCAGCATCACCCTCAGGAAACTATTCTGGAGGGTGAGATCACATGGATCTCTGTGTGTGTGTGTGTGTGTGTGTTTCTGTGACTGTGTGTGTCCTTCTTTCTCCATACATAACTGTGTGTGTGTGTGTGTGTGTGTGTGTGTGTGTGTGTGTGTGTGTGTGTGTGTGTGTGTGTGTGTGTGTGTGTGTGTGTGTGTGTGTGCGTGTGTGTGTGTGTGTGTGTGTGTGTGTGTGTGTGTGTGTGTGTGTGTGTGTGTGTGTGTGTGTGTGTGTGTGTGTGTGTGTGTGTGTGTGTGTGTGTGTGTGTGTGTGTAGTCCAATGACATGTTTCCATTCCTGGTGCCGATGCTGGAAGACTCCCTCCGGAGCTGTCAGAGGCCGGAGACCAACACAGCAGACAGCCTGCTGTGAGTGACACTGTGTGTGTGTTTGTGTGCACAAAGCTGACAGACTATTTTGAGTGACTACAGTGATCCTTGGTTAACACCGGGTTAAGATTACCTCTTATCTTTTGTAACATCACCACCATCACTTGAACAGGTTCAGTAGAGTGCCTCTGTGAAACACCTGAGTGTGGATTAACTAAGGAACCCCGCTGGGTTTTCTTTGGGGGTTTTAAGCAGCTTTGTCTTTATGCAACTAGATTATGGGTTTAATGTGGATCTCTGTGGCACTTCTACACTGTCACGTAGGTCAGGTTAGGTCTCACTAGCCCCCTCCACTGGTCAAGAATATAATGGTTAAACTCCATCATACCTGTTCTCAAAATGGGTTTATCTCTGACACTAGCCCTCTTTGTCTCCTGTGTCCAGGCTGTGTACTCTGATCGCTCAGACCCTGGCCTTGATGTTCAGAGAGACAGAGATCGAGCCGGCTCGCCTCAACATGCTTACGGCCAAGCAGTGAGTCCACACACCCATTCTCTCTCCTTCCTTTATTCCTTCCCTCCCTCTCTCTCCCCCTCAGTCCCTCCCTCTCTCTCTCCCTTGATATCACAGAAGTGTAGCTAACAGGAGAGTGTGTTGTCCCTGTCTGCAGAGGTGCCCTGACAGCTAGGCTGTTACTAGCGTTGGTGTGTAACCCCGAGCTCCAGAGCCAGACACAGGGATCGAGGAGAGTCTCCCCAGACTCAAGACAGGGCTCGCCCCCACATACAGAGGTGAGTGTGGGCCCTGGATATAATTGGTCGGACATTAACATTTTGTGTGGTTGTGTATAAGTTTTTTATGACTTGTGTAATAGGAATTTCCAATAGGGAAGAGCAGTAAAGTCAAGTTTGGTTTATTACTAGTTGCAACAGGGAAACACCTCCAGCCCAGAAGCAGAGAAAATGTCTAACTGGTCATCACTGACAAGGCCCTAGTATCCTATTCAGCAGACAACTGTCCTGTTAACATCAGCCCGAGAGGCTTGCAGGAAGTCAAAACAAAAAGGCAGTGACTTTGCCAGCTGCTACAGAATCACACAGTGTTCATCAGAATGTCACTGATACCACGCCACAGTGTGTAATCCGCGTCCTCGGCCCTTGAACATCCAGTCTGGTGTCTAACGCTATCAACAGAGGAGAGAACAATCCATAACATTCACGTCTAGTGACCATCAACCCACAGTCTTGCACAAACAGAATGCTGGAAATCCTGTGTGTTACAGAAAGGGAACATATATAAATAGGCTAAGCATTGTGTTAATCACGCCGCATGAAATATGAACTTTATTCATCTCAAATATTCCCATCACAACTTGTCTATCAGCTGCAGGGCCTGTTAGAGGAGTACCTGGATGCAGGGTGCTCTCTGCTGTTTGAACTGGTGGTGCTCTGTCAGGAGGTGAGTGCCCTTCACAGCAGGCAATGGAAAGAAACTCCCACACCCTAAGCATGCTAATATACTGTATACCAGTATACATATTAACTGTACAGTATGTAGCCTAACGATGAACTCTGTTTCTGCAGGTCAGCCGAACTCCGTCCCCAGAGCATTTTCTGACTGTAGGCTGGATCCTGAGAATACTGCAGCCTCACCCCTCTTTAGTAAGCCTCTACTTATTTGAATGAATGTCCACTTCAATTATAAGATACCTTGTCTGATGAGTTGAATCTCCCTCTGTCAACCTGTCTCATGGTCGGTGTCCCCCTGTATCTCTCTATTTATCTCCACAGCTGTCGTTCGTGGGGTACCAGGCTCGGCAGGTGGTAGTGGTCCTGTCTGGGTCCCAGGCCCCTCTCAGCCCATCCCAGGCTGTTTTGTTGTTCCAGCGCTGTAGGGTTCTGCTTGCCTGCCTGAAGTACAGTTTTCACCTGGGCCAGCACCTCCGCACGGAGTACAGAGAGGAGTTCAGGTGAGAGGTAGAATCAGTCAAACATGGTTCCAGTTCCTCTACCTTAGAATTGTTTGTTCCATTTGTGGTCTGTAGATGGCAGTATGTATGCGTGTGTGTGCATATATATATATATACACATGCACACACATACATATATATATACAGTGCCGTGAAAAAGTATTGCCCCCTTTCTGATTTTCTCTAATTTTGCATATTTTTGATACGGAATGTTATCAGATCTTCAACCTAAACCTACTATTAAATAAAGGGAACCTGCGTTTATAAATAACAACAAAAATGTATACTTATTTTGTGTATTTAATTAACAAAGTTATCCAACACCCAATTCCCCTGTGTGATAAAGTTATTTCCCTCTTACACTCAATAACTGCAATGACTGCAACCAAATGCTTCCTGTAGCTGTTCACCAGTCTCATATTGTCGTGGAGGAGTTTTGGCCCACTTTTGCATGCAAAACTGCTTTAACTCAGTGACATTTTGTGGATTTTCAAGCGTGGACTGGTCGTTTCAAGTTTCGCCACAACATCTCAATTGGGATTGGGTCTGAACATTCCACAACTTCAAATGTGTTGTTTTTTATGCATTTTCATGACTTGATTGTATGTTTTGGATCCTTGTCCTGCTGCATAACCTACAGTAGCTGTGCTTCAGGTTCAGCTCACAGACGGGCGGCCTGACATTCTCCTATATAATTCTCTGATACAGAGCAGAATTCATGGTTCCTTCTATTGATCTAAGTGGTCCAGGTCCTGAGGCAGCAAAACATCCCCAAACCATCACACTACCACCACCATTCTTGACTGTTGGTACGAGGTTCTTACTGTGGAATGCAGTGTTTGGTGTTCACCAGACATAATGGGACCCAGGTCTTCAAAAATGTTGACTCAAGTTTGCCAAAAAGCCCTTGGAAGCACCTGGATGATCATCAAGACGCTAGGAAGATGTTCTATGGACAGACGAGTCAAAAGTATAACTTATACTTGTATATATACTGCACTGTTCAGCTCCAGGGTAATGGTATTGCATGTACTGTATACATTGTACTGCACTGTCCAGCTTAAGGGTAATGGTATTGCATATATCTTCCATCTTTTATGGTATTCTCTTGCAGGTATTATGTGAAGCTGCCTTGTGTGGAGGCGAAGTTGCCCCCCGACTACCCCATCAGCCAGCCTGCTCTACGCCTCGTCTCTCAACTGCTGGGACTCATCATACAGAAGTCCTGACCACATACACTACATGGATTTCCTTTATTCATAGACAGAAGTACTTATTGTCATATGTTTTTAGAAGTATACTGCATATCAGGGTTTCTTAAACTATGGGTCGGGACCCAAAGTGGGCCCTGTGCATGTGAGATGTGGGTAGTGAGATATGAGAATACAGCTACAATCACATTTCTTCTTAATTTGGCTCATTGGAGGACGATTTGGGTCACAGAGGATGGTCAATTGGACATATACTCTATCAAACTCTCTCACAGACATAGGGACATGACCTTGCTCTGGGAAGGTGTGCCTTTGTCTGAGTGGTGTGTGCTTTCTGAAGGACCTTAGAAGTTTCCCTTTACACTTTACACCCTTTACACCTCTCTCCAACACATGGCCTTGTTCTCAGGTTAACTGTCATGTAATGGCAGTCAGAATGGTCAGATTGGTTGTAATAAAATGAATGGATGTAATCAAGGTACTGCACATCTCACTTTCTAGGATATTCAGCTTACACTAGAAATTAATAAAAATGCCACTTGTTGAGCAAAAGGCATGTTCCACAGATGTACCTTATTACTGTAGTAAATGATATCGGCCTACTGATTTGTAAGACCATGTGTTCAGTATTTACTTAGACACATTATCTATTTGTTTTAATTCAGAATTGTATGCATTTATTTAGATGTTATTGTATATCATCATCTGAGTACTCTCTGTGAGCGAAGGATTGTAACCAAAGGTTTTCTACAACTCGACCTTGTTAAATGGCCTAAAATAAAGATACTTCCCAGCTCTATTGTTTATATCTTGTGTCGCGCAGCTTCGCGGGAGACAACATCCATACTATTTGGAAATCAAACCTACAGGTTGTGTAATGTCCCCCACATATATAATTCTTCATGATCAACTTCAATTTTGTTAATTTTAAAGTATTTGATCCAGCCCCCAGTATGAGAGGAACTGTCTTTTGCCTTCTACAATGATTCACGGACCTATGTTAGCGACGGACTAGAAGCAGCCTGTATTGAGGATTTCGGTTTCTGCATCATGTAAGTTTAATGAACTTGCTGTATATCCTTAGATATATATGATGATAAACAACAAGCATGCTAAAATTTGTAGGACAAGTGTACTTTTTATGGCAGTTCATGTCTCGGCCTTATTATTATCTGTCTATCCACTCGCATTGCAACTAATGTAGCGAGCTAGCGGAGCATGACTGTAACATCAGTAGAGATTACAATGAAACGTTAGCAAGCCATTTACACATGGTTATAATGCGATACAATTAATCTTTGTGGAGACAATGTAGCTAGCTAACCACACTGGACATATTTCAAGCAGCAGTCGGTAGGCTAACGTTATTATTATCTTCGATTTTAGCTAGCTACTATAGGTATTTGAATAATGATACTATATCTAGATAACGTTGCCCACTGGGACAGCTACCCAAATATGACAGGTGTGACAATAGAAGAAAGACAATTGTGTCCATGTAACTTGCTGGCTGTTAGTCAGGATTAAAGCTCTAACTAATCCTCATAGCCTCATCTTGAGAGGAAGTCAATCTGATGCTCTTTCTTACAGTCTGTCTGTCCACTTTACTGTCAAAGTCCTTCCAGCAAACAGAGAGGATGTTGAGAAACAGAGCAGCGCAGGTAAGTGTGCAACACACCTACTCCAGCTGTTCCCCCTTAATCGCTACTCTGCTGTACTTTTGTGGCTGTGATTCCTTGGCTGATTGTAGTGTAATGTGTCTTTATGCCTCTTCCCTGCAGGTTTTCAGACAGCTGGTTAGACACCAGTCTACAGACACCAGCCTGATCCTGGAGAGATGTAAGTATAGACCGTCAGGGAGCTTTCTCAGGTTTCTCCTCTATGGATCACAAACAATCCAGACCAGCTGATGTCTGTCCGCTCCTCTTTCTTCCTCCATAGCTTTGACATGTGTGCACTCCTTAATGTCTTCCCCTGTGGCTTTGACATGTGTGCACCCCCCCCACCCCACAGCGATTAACCGTGTCCAGCTGCTGGGCCGCGTGGGGCAGGACCCTGTCATGAGACAGGTGGAGGGACGGAACCCTGTCACCATCTTCTCCATGGCAACCAACGAGATGTGGCGCTCCGGGGACGTGGAGACGTCCCCCGCAGGAGATGTCAGCCAGAAGACGACATGGCACCGTGTGTCCATCTTCAAGCCTGGTCTGAGGGATGTGGCCTACCAGTATGTCAAGAAAGGGTATGTTTTTCACTCTGTGTTGCCCTGTATACTGTGGGTTGTCAATTTCTCAGACTGTTTCTCTTTGTCTGGGGACTAGGAGCCTGATGAGTAAATATTTTTCAGTCTTATCTACTTAGAAGTGTCTTTGCTGTAAACACACAGGTGATAACTGGTCTTATAACAATCTGCAGAAAACGTTATATCAGTAACACATTCCTTGGTTCTGTGTGCCCCCGTTCTAGGTCGAGGGTTCTGGTGGAGGGGAAGTTGGATTACGGGGAGTACGTAGACAAGAACAACGTCAGACGCCAGGCTACCACCATCATTGCAGGTGAGAGAGGGGAACACGCACTCAGGCATATTTCACATTCACAAACATTTTATATTTTAATAACAATTAAAAATATATATTATTTTCCTTTCTACAGACAACATTGTATTCTTAAGCGACAACATTCGAGGGCGGGATCAATGAAGGAAATGGCACTCTTCATCTAGGAGGAAGACTAGAGCTCTTTCTGTGTAGCTACTCTAGTGTCTATATATTAACTGACTGTTGAAGGAGCTGTGTGACTGCTATCTAAATGGGACAGAACACAGTGTAACACCTCTCTGTTGACTAGAGAATGATAGAGGACTATCTGTCCCATTTATGACGTTGGTGAGTGCACTGGCAGCGCCATTGAGGCCATCTCCATTTTGAAGTAGTCAATTTTCTTCTTCTACTACTACTGAGTTGGTAAACAAACTGAAAGGGTTCGTACTGCCACCTAGAGTGTGTTGTTGGAACAGGTATAATCCCATGGTTGGTGATTTACTGCCACCTGCAGTTATGGAATTTTTGCTCATGAGTATAATTCATTGGCTGATGACCTGAATGGAATTATGTGATCCTTCCTTAACCCATAGGAGGTTACCATCCAATTGACTACTTCAAAATGGTAAATGTCCTCAATGGCACTGCCCATGCTAAAACATGCTTATAAGAATTAAAGTACTCTATCATTCTCTATGAGTGCGCCAGGGTATACCTAACATGTGGTTACACGTATGTATTTTAGCCACCAACATTTTTATGTTACTAATCTTAATTTATGCCCATTTGTGCTATTCTTGGTGGAGTACAACTAATGGAACTGCGGTTCAAAGCAGGATGAATAGGATCATGCCTTAAAGGTGATGACTTACGGCTGTTTTCCCAGAGAAGCCAAATCACAGATGAGAAAAATAAATGGTTAATGTGTGACTGACATAAGGCTGTACCCAAAACTATGATTGTGGCAGTTTCATATTGAATGTTATGCCACCTGTTTTCTTCTAAGCATGTCTTTCTGTTCTATTTCAAAGATAGTTTGAAACTTGTAACTATTTGTTTATTTTCGGTTTCATTCCACTTTAAAAAGTGTTTTTTTTCCCTTCCTGAAATCACCAGTTTCTCACCTCCATTCTGGCTTTGCAAATGTTGTACTCATGTTGTTTAATGTACTTGTATGTATCATGTAGAATACACAATTTTTTCCAGAACTTTTGCCTTTCTCTTAATTTCAATATCCACACATTAGTGGAATCATTTCATGTTTCTTAGCAGAATGTCGTCTTTGACCTGTTCCTTGGCAGACCACTCTGGGGTTGCGGTTGAAGTTATTGCAGCAGAAAGTTGGCTATTCAAGCGCTTATTTTTTTTTTAAAGCTTTAACTTGATTGGTTGATTTGCATTTCCGGGGAGGCAGTGTTTAGAACGAAGAATTCTTGTCTATCTCTAATTTGTTACAAAAAGTACGTTAATGTTATTTAATTGGCTTATTCGCTTGTCAATCAAAGACTCGGGCTCAAAGCTTTTGGATTGGTCGCGGACCCTGTTCAATCACAGACGGTCTGAATAGAAGGACTCATTTGATTGGTCTGACGCAGATGGACAGGAGCAGGTTTTTTTTCAGTGTGGCAGTTGTAAATTCCCTATCAATTTCTGACCGAAATTATTGCAGTGTTCATGCGAACAATCTCCATATACATTGTAGGTGTTGCGCTGAATGTATATTTTGCCGTTTATCTTGATACAAGCTACGCATATGAAATGCAAACACTGTAGGGTTTTAGTCTGATTAGTTGTCGCTACTCCTCTCCCTGCCCCCACCCACATTCCTGCCTGTCTGGTCTGCTCTGGCCGTGGGTAGCAAACTTCATCAAGGAATAAGAGGAGGAAAAAGTCCATACAAACTCTGTGCCAAGAAAATAAACAATACCCAACACGGGGCAGCCTTCCTCTTGCTCTATTTTTCACATTTTTAATATTGTAATTCGGAGACAACTGTTTTAGTTGGCAGCACTACTGCGTGTATTACGTCGTTGTAGCTACATCAACTTAACTACGTTTCTTCACCGAAGTTGAAATAACTGCGTGGACGGAGTAGAAAGTAACATTCTGCGGTTGTTATATCGCTGCAAAGTGGGTGAAGGAGTGTATTTGCTATCTGCGCTGCAAAGTATCATCCAAGGGAACTGTCCTCATCTAACGACACATTGTGAATCAGAGCGGTCGCATCGCCAAGGATGGAAATATTGGACAGTACTGAGTCCTTTTTACACTGGGATAGGAATCTCAGCGAGCTGTCGGAGCCTGGGGAAAACGAACATGTCTTATACAGCACAGTAAGTTACAGATCGGCACATATTATAAACACTACGAACCATTATGGCACTGCCACACTTGTCAACAGCACTTGTATTATTATTGATTACCATACCAACGTTCTCGAGGTTTCGCTGGGCTGGTAGTGAAAATATGCCATCCGTCAAATTCATCCATTCGTTTTTTTTATTTTTTTTATAGGATTTTAAATTGAGTCAGTGCTATTTTCAATGCAAACTATGATGAGCCAATTTATTGTCCTACTTAGACACCCCACGAGTGAGCTAGGTCGATGGGCTAACTGTTCAGTTATTTGGTTTGGTGTGACAGAGATAATGATGGATCCAGCTGGCTCAGAGGATGGGAACCAGACACTTCCACTAGGCTGAGACTTTCTCCGCTGTCTAGATTTGGTGCGACTGACTACATTACTTATTCCTCCAATGCCCTAGATTAGGGACACTAGCTGGAATCTTAAAACGTCAGTGAATCCACACCATGCCGGTTTTATTTCTCTGTAATGGACCAAGTCAACCCTTCTGCCATCTACACCTTCCCAGTTCCAACGTTCTCTAACTCTAGAATGCACATTGCACTATAACATGCACCAGTGTTGTGCCCCTCAGCACAGCCATTGTTATTATCTGTCCACAGACCTGCAGAACCGTACAGCCTGTGGGAAATAGTCAATCCCAGGCCATGCGAGAAGAAACTGTACAACCTCTGTGTGAGAGAGTGAGTGAGTAGCAGGCTGTGTGTGTGAGCGGAGGAAAGGTTGATATTCTCAGATGGCAAGAGAACAGAGCAGTGTCTTTGTTCAAGTCGCCCATGCCCCCCCCCCCCCCCCCCCCCCCCCCTCTCCATTCCTTGGGTTTGAATCCTACTCACACACACTCACTTTCTCTCCTCGGGGTTTGTTGACATGGCATTTCTCACAACAATGCAAACTGTTCTCAGCTGCGGAGCAGAGCTCTCACCTCCCCTGTTACTGATTGGTGTGTATGTGTGTGTACTCTGAGACCCCCGTCCCATCTCCGTCTCCCATCAGTGAGACGGGCACATCTCTCTGCGTCTCCCTCCCGCTGGGTACAAACCAACGTTGAATCAACAGTATCAAGACTGGACGTTGAACAGACGTCTGGGCTTGACATTGAAATAGAAATGAGTCGTTTCATGTCATTCTACTTCTTTGGATTAGTGAGGCCGGAATTCAATCCAATCACGCCTTGTCTGCAGTGCACCCTTTCAAAGGCAACGCACCACATTCGAGGAGGCCGCATATGTCACCTCAATCCCGGACTAATTCTGTTTGTACAATGCACTCCTCGCTACTCATGCAGGTCTCCATAACTCTTGTTTCTCAACACGATAACACAACTAGTCGTTTTGAGGTGGCGTCGTCACATCTCCTCTCCACAACGACATTTCCGCACCACTCACGTCCCATTCAGAGAAACCCCATCCGCTCTTCATAGATGACTGCTAGGAGATAGTGGAAGACTGTCCTTCAGACTGACTATCAGCTGTTATTTCTATTGTGTATTTGTCTTACATACCCAGGGCCGACCAGTCTGTAGAAAAACAACAGCATGACACCTTACAGTAGGAAAGGCAACTTATAGGAAAGGCAGTTGGCGGACTTAGGCAGAAAAGCTCATTCAGACATGATGACAGACACTGATGTGGTTTTTGCTTACAGAGGAGTTCTCAGAGAAAATGTTATCTCTGCCCAAGTAATTACGAAGCGCTACAGTCCGGTTTTTCGCAAGCCTCTAGAATACGTCTTTGTTCGTTGTCATGCACCTGGGGCCTGTTATTGTCTTATTCGGGCAATCCCGCGGTTTAGCCCGTCTATTATCAGACAGCTGCAATATTGCTCTGTATCTATCACACATTTTCCAGACATGATTCATCTTCTCCTGTCTACGTGCCAACATCATTTATGTTTTGCGTACAGCCTACCAACCGTTCTATACATACTAATCAAGTAGGAGTCTTGTGTGACGATCAAAGGAGGAACTCCCTAGGATCTAGTCATAAATCTATGGGTTTATAATACTCTGTCATTACCCTCCGTGTGTGTATTTTCCTGCGTACGTCGTGGTATTATAGCAGTAGAAGTGAACTTCTGATTGTTGCCCTCACCGTTCTTTCCCAGCCCGACTGTGGAACTTACATTCTGCACTTTTATGACTTTATTACTAGTAAATATGCTAACTATGCATCCTCTCTCTGCCACTATCACTATCACTATCATGCTGTCAGCCTTGCACTTCTCTCGATGTAAGGGTCGGACCAAAGGGTATTTATTGCTGTTTTGCAGCCTTGTAAGGCACAGTGTGTGTTGATGATGATGATGAAATTCTCAAGTTGTCTTGTCTATGGAGTCTTGTCCGTGAATCTGCCTAGCGACAGAGCCATTGTCCAGACCGTGGAGATAGACCTCTGGTGAGAACATTGTTTTGTCGCTACACTCCTCGGAAAAAAGGGTTCCAAAGGGGTTCTTCAGGTGTCCCCGTGAGAGAACCCTTTTTGGTTCCATTGTAGAACTCTCTGTGGAATGGGTTCTACATAGAACCCAAAATGTTTCATCCTGGAACCAGAAGGCTTCTACCTGGAACCAAAAAGGGTTCTTCAAAGGGTTCTCCTATGGGGACCGCCGAAGAACCTTTTTAGGTTCTAGATAGCACGCAGACTGTACTGTTAGAGCTACTGACGAGAACAGAGAAGGCGTCTTTGGTGAACGAGCCTATCGCTACTGAGTCAGTGAGGTCATGGCAGTGATCTAGCTAGTGAAAGCCCATTAACAGTTCTGCTAGTTCAGCTCACCCTGTCCAGGCAATCGGATGACAGGAAGTCCCTGGTCTACGATTCCTAAATCTGAAGCCACCGGCCGCCCCACAGGAGAACGTCTGTTTACCCAAAACCAACACGTCTGCCACCCGCCAGGCATGCCGCTGTGTTTGTCCTGTCCATATTTAGAACGTGTCAGAGCTACAGGAGAGGCCAGGATGCAGAGATAGGCCTGAAAGGACAGATTGTACCTCCTATGTGTCTGAATAGTAACAATACTTTTATAGATATGTTTCGTGTAGTGTATTAACATGTGGACATATTCATAAACCATTATGTCTCGGAGTGTTCAGTGGAAACGCTACGACTGGTTTAAACTGATCTGAGTGTAGTGGAGTGAAACCAGAGGCAGCAGGATCACCCTGACATGCAGGTTTGGTTATCCCACCCCAGGTTACTGAAACCTCCCCTGTGGTGTCATGCAAATATTGTCTCTCTGAGAAAGTTGATCGCCAGAGGACATTTCAAATCAAATGTATTTCTAAATCCCTAATTACACCAGCTGATATCTCAAAGTGCTGTACAGAAACCCAGCCTAAAACCCCAAACAGCAAGCAATGCAGGTTAGAAGCACGGTGGCTAGGAATAACTCCCTAGAAAGGCCAAAACCTAGGAAGAAACCTACAGAGGAATCAGGCATTGAGGGGTGGCCAGTCCTCTTCTGGCTGTGCCGGGTGGAGATTATAACAGAACATGGGCAAGATGCTCAAATGTTCATAGATGACCAGCAGTGTCAAATAATAATACAGTGCAGTACATCAATCAGCTCAGAGGTGTATTAGGACGGGGTAGGTGGAGGATACGGTTGGCAGTCTTACTTTAATAGAGCCCTTTTTCTTTCTCTCTCAGTACTGTATATGCCGGTTGGGCCTATGAAGGACAGGGCGCATACTCACGCAAGCACACACTAGTCAAACAGAGCGGACTCTCTCATGCTGTGTGTGTGTGTACAAAGTGATGCCTGTTCTCCACTGGGGCAGGGCAGCCTGATCCTGTGTGGCCCGTCATAACAGACCCTCTCTCTCTCTCTCTCTCGCTCTCGCTCTCTCGCTCTCGCTCTCTCGCTCTCTCTCTCTTCCCCCCCACACCAGGCTTAAAGGGCCGTCTGTGTGATGTCTGCTGGGAGGGAGGGTCACAGTCTGGGACACACGGCACACGTGAATCCAAGTACACACTCACATACAAGGCCACATTCACTCACTGCCCTAACCCTATTCAATATCAACTCCTTCATTTCAGGAGAGGATCATTTCCGTGGGAGAGGACGTGCACTGATTTGGTGTGTGTGAAACATTCATATGAAAGGGAGTGTGTTAAGTACCGTGTCCTTTGCATATATTAGACAGCCTGTCAATCAGAGTTGTCTGTGATGATGATGTGCTTTGAAGTGGTATTTGTTTGTCCCTGTTCCAGCCCTACCTCTGTGCATGCGTTTATATGTAGGTGTGTTTCTGTCATTCCACAGCTCTTTCTTCCCTCCCACTGCATGTCACTGTCAGTCATTACTGTCAGTCATTCCTCCCAGGCATGTAGGTGCTTTGATCATCAGGAACAAATCATATTTCTCTCCAGCAGATATTTAGATCCATTATCTATCATGTCGTGTTGCTTTTCTGTATTATACAACAGGTGGTTCTAATCCTGAATGCTGATTGGTTAAAACCGCATTCCAGCTAGTGTCTATTCCATAAGTTACCACCGGCTACATCTATGACGTTAAAATGCCTATTTACTCTGTTCCATCTGACTGCGCAATCCATTGTCTCATCAGCCCAGCCAGGCAATTTATCAACCTGATCTCCACTATAAAAAGCATCTAAACATTATCTCACATTTCTTTTAGGCTAACATTTCGTTTTCAACAGCAGAGATTTGTATAAACCTTGCGTTCTGTCTCCGACATTTTCGCCATTGTTTCAATATTCAAATTCGATTTCCAGATGTCCCATCGTAATGAACGTGTCGGGATGAGACGGACAGGAAGGCAACTTTTCGCAGCCAGTCGAAATCATGAATCAGCTTAATTTTTATAGATATACAGTACCAATCAAAAGATTGGACACACCTACTCATTCCGGGGTTTTTCTTTATTTCAAACGCATTAAGAAGAAAATAAATTCCACAAATAAATTTCTAACAAGGCACACCTGTTCATTGAAATGCATTCCAGGTGACTACCTCATGAAGCTGGTTGAGAGAATGCCAAGAGTGTGAAAAGCTATCATCAAGGCGAAGGGTGGCTACTTTGAAGAATCTCAAATAAAAAAATAGATTTTAATCTTTTAAACACTTTTATTTTGTTACTACATGATTCCAAATGTGTTATTTCATAGTTGTGATGTCCACTATTATTCTACAATGTAGAAAATAGTAAAAAATTAAGAAAAACCCTGGAATGAGTAGGTTTGTCCAAACATTTGATTGGTACTGTAAATACAAAGAACTATCAATAGAAAAAAGGTCAAACGAAATGAAGTGCAGCTAGTTTTCAGTCTTTCCAGCTTTAGTTTTAAGTTATTGTGTTAGCTGTGTTGTTGGCTAGCTCCTCTGAACCGTGTCCTAACGAGAGAGCACATGTTCTATGCCAGGCGAAATCGTACCTCATTAGCTCATTGTTATGGATGTATCCGAATAAAGGTCACTAGAAAAACTGCTTAACAAATGCAGCTACTGTTATTCTGTCTGCACTGTTTGATGTGACTGTAAATTTGCCGTAGTTGGCTAGCTAGCAAGCAAGGGATAAGAACGTTGCCAGCCAGTATGGCAATGGAACATTTAGAACGAACGACTGGGTCTCGTCCATAGATACAGAACATAAAGACTGAACGACTGGGTCTCGTCCACAGATACAGAACATAAAGACTGAATGACTGGGTCGCGTCCATAGATACAGAACAAAAAGACTGAACGACCGGGTCGCGTCTCTGGTAACTGAACCAATAGAACGAACGACCAGCCGGCTTGGGTAGCAACCTTAGATTTGTGTCGGGACTATATCCTGTGGAAGGATGAAAAAGTATGAATAAATTAATCAAAATAACCTTTATAATATAAATATGTAAATCATTATTTGAATATGTCGGTAACCCGTTGTATAAAAGTGATAAAGCCGGTGTTTGGAGGATATATTGACAAGGTTCCACTTCATCTCGGGCCTAACAACACCCGTGCCAATATGTCCTCCAAACACTGGCTTCTCGGGCATTATCACTTAAATAAGCTCAAGGGTGAGGTGCTGTACTGGATATTCTGGTTCTTAAGACAAAAGGAAATATTTGCAGTACTCAAACAATAACAGATTGGAAAGATAATGAGGGGTCTTCTACTTCCTGGTGTTGCGTGCCTGTTCCTCAGACAACATAAATCCTCATTGAAGAGAAACCATCTTTGATACTGGAAGGTACCTGTACCATACTCAACTTCCTGTCAGGTAACCATGGCAACAGCTGCTCTTTAACCATGTCTGCTTTGGAAATGGCACCCTTTTCTAGTGCACTACTTTTGACCAGAGTGTCTCCAACCCCTTCCGCTGTGAAGTCTTCCTCCACACTCCATTTAGCTTTTCTTCTGTTCTGAAGCCGGACATTCATAGTTACTGTAGGGTTGTAATTAGTGTGTGTGAGAGGGGTCATTACTCCTAACCCACAGCAGCAAGCTTCCACGCTCTACAGCACAGCTACATTTACACTCTCCCTTTCTTGTCCTCGCTAGAGGCCCTGGCTAGCTGTTAACTGGTTGTGTGTGTGTGTGTGTGTGTGTGTGTGTGTGTGTGTGTGTGTGTGTGTGTGTGTGTGTGTGTGTGGACGTGTTTAACTATTCTTGTGGGGACCAGAAGTCCCTACAAGAATAGTAAACGAACAAAAAGTTGACCAGCTGGGGACATTTTGTTTGTCCCCACAAGGTCAAATGCTATTTCTAGGCGGTTTGGGGTTAAGGTTAGGGTTAGAATTAAGTTAAATATTAAGGTTAGGAGCTAGGTTTAGGGTTAGGATAAAGTTTAGGTTTTTGGGTTAAGGTTAGGGTTAGGGTAAGAGTACGGGTTAGGATTAGGGTTAGGTTTAGGGTTAGGGGTTAGAGAAAATAGGATTTTGAATGGGACTGAATTGTATGTCCCCACAAGGTTAGCTGTACAAGACTGTGTGTGTGTGTGTGTGTGTGTGTGTGTGTGTGTGTGTGTGTGTGTGTGTGTGTGTGTGTGTGTGTGTGTGTGTGTGTGTGTGTGTGTGTGTGTGTGTGTACCGGGTGTTGGCTATGTTTCTCTTTAGAGTAGGGCATGGTGTCCCAGCCCTAAACGGGGAGAGGAGCCAAATCTACAGTAGCCTAGTAAGGACATAGTTTGGCCAGGTAATCAGAGTTCTACAACACGATCCAGTGACTCTCTGTTCTCATATTTCCCTGCTCTCTGTGTCATCTTACCACTGATAGCTGTGTAGCCCTACATTCACTGACGAAGCTGTTTAGGATAGAGGCAGACATTTTGTCAGGGCTTAGTACTTTGTGTTTTAATAGTTGTTTTTTTTTCTTCACCTGGAACCCATTTCCTGGGCTGTTCACAAGTTTTAACTCCATATCCTCTGTCCCTTCCGTCTCTCTCACCCGCTCCCTTTTTTAACCCTAAACCCTGCTTCCTCTATCCTTCCTCCTTTTCCTCCTCTCTTCCCTCGAGGCAGGGTGGGGGAAGGGACAGTCAAGGTGGACATGCCTGCTCCTGCCCCATAGTCTAAACACAGCTCCTTCACCTCTCTGATGCCTCTCTCTCCCTGCATTTTTTACATTGACATCATTTTCCTATTAGACGATGTCAACCAGAGAGACATGTATTGAGTGCTTTCAGAACAACTTAATAAATGCAATGGTTGAACAAGTTGTTTCCCTCGGCAGGCTTGCAAGCCTTTCACTGGACGCCCTTTATGTTGAAGGGGACTGTGACTCAATGGAACCAAACCTACTACACTCGCACGGAGAGAACGCTTGATCAACAGTTGAAGGACGTCAGTGGGGCAGAGTGACTGCATGCCCGGTCACTGTGTCAGAGCAGGCCTGGAAAAAGTGAAATGTCACTGAAGCGGGGTGTGTGAGTTCTGGACTCAATTAAGTTGCCTTGGTAGGAAACCATGGGAGGCGGGAAGAGAAAAAGAGAGGGAGTTTTCCAGACACTAGTCATCTTCCAGCCTCTTGTCTCTCTGCCTCTCGCTCTCTCTCTCTCTCTCCCTTCTTCCCTCCCTCGCTCTCTCCCTCTTTCCATTTCAGATCCCGCTGCTTAGTCTGACTGCCAAGGGTGTGTGTGTCTGATAACACTTTGAGTCACTGTCTGAACTCTGACACCAGGGATGTTCAACTCATGAGCTCAACGATCAGTCGTTAAGAGGATCTGAAATTCATCAACAACAAATGACATTTTACTACCTTCATCCACATTTATTTTGCTCGTTTTTAAGTCTTCTTTTTCAGATCCAACAGCCCTCCCCAACCACGTAGGATACACACATTCCCATAAAGTGAATTGCTTTTCAAAGTAGTGCACTATATGGGCAATAGGGTGTCACAGGAGGCGGTGAGAGGAGGACGGATCATAATAAATGAAGGAATGGAGTGTGTTTGATGCCGTTCCATGAATTCCATTCCAGCATTTCAATTAAGGTAGCACCAGTCGCCTGTGGTGTCAATGTACCCTTTAGTAATGTCATTTAGCCATGTCCTTTGTCATGCAGTAGTTTCCCCGTCTCAGTTCACACGACTGCTTCGAGTGATTATCTTCTGAAACACACCGTGTTTGGAGAGTCAACACATCACACCGGTTTAACGTCATACCCACTGGTAGTAGTATCCTGGAATTACAGACAAACCCGTCCTCCACCTAATCCTATCCAATCAGTGTGTCTCATCGGTCATTCTGACCGCTGACCCTTCACCCTGCCCAGAGGGGGATAACTGGGTCACATAGCGGTCGTGTTTGGTTGAAATGAATGGTCACGATTTTTGAAAATGAAGAGTACTGCATGAGATTCAGTGTTCCGTTTAAAAAATTCAAAGAAAACATTTTTCTGTGGAGCATGACCATGGGATTGGATCGTAGCATTGCATTGTTCCAAAGGACAGAAACACAACCCTGGCTTCAGTTGGTCCCTTCAGTCCCAGCCCCCCCAGTCTGAAACCCCACCAAACTCCCAGTCTGAGCCCTGTTTCTGGGCCTCTGTCCTGCCGTCAGCCCGTGATAACCCCCAGTCTGAAACCCCACCAAACCCCCAGTCTGAAACCCCACCAAACCCCCAGTCTGAAACCCCACCAAACCCCCAGTCTGAGCCCTGTTTCTGGGCCTCTGTCCTGCCGTCAGACCGTGATAACCCCCAGTCTGAGCCCTGTTTCTGGGTCTCTGTCCTGCCGTCAGCCTGTGATAACCCCCAGTCTGAGCCCTGTTTCTGGGTCTCTGTCCTGCCGTCAGCCCGTGATAACCCCCAGTCTGAGCCCTGTTTCTGGGTCTCTGTCCTGCCGTCAGCCTGTGATAACCCCCAGTCTGAGCCCTGTTTCTGGGTCTCTGTCCTGCCGTCAGCCCGTGATAACCCCCAGTCTGAGCCCTGTTTCTGGGCCTCTGTCCTGCCGTCAGCCCGTGATAACCCCCAGTCTGAGACCTGTTTCTGGGCCTCTGGGTCTCTGTCCTGCTGTCAGCCCGTGATAACCCCCAGTCTGAGCCCTGTTTCTGGGTCTCTGTCCTGCCGTCAGCCCGTGATAACCCCCAGACACAGCTGGAGCTCCAGGCCCGGAGTGTGTTCATTCCTGCCGGGAATAATATCAGCCAACCACAACAGTCAGAACAGGACCTCAGTCTTTATCATAGTTGTTTTGAGTTGATCATCTGTTGAAGACACTCTGTCCTGCCTCCTATCTGAGCCATCAGTCTTAGGGGTTAGAGTTAGGAGGGACGCGCTGGCTATGACGCAATGACTAATGCTACATGACTAGGTTGTACATGGAAGGCATCCAAGGCAAACGCACATGTGCC
This sequence comes from Salvelinus fontinalis, assembly GCF_029448725.1. Lineage (NCBI taxonomy): Eukaryota > Metazoa > Chordata > Actinopteri > Salmoniformes > Salmonidae > Salvelinus > Salvelinus fontinalis. The sequence goes on along the minus strand of NC_074703.1, from coordinate 24,072,849 downwards.
ATGAATTTGTGTGTGTGTGTGTGTGTGTGTGGTGTGTGTGTGTGTGTGTGTGTGTGTGTGTGTGTGTGTGTGTGTGTGTCATTATCAGTGAGTCCGTTCACAAGGAAGAGGCCAGGGCAAGGTACAGCCTTATACACATACACACCACACACACACCACAAAGCACACACACACAGGCATGGTTTATGTGTGGGTGTGTGAGAGAGAGTCATTTCTTCCTCTCTCTTTCGGTGCACATCTGGTTTTTCAGGGGAAGGTATTGGGTCATCAATTCTGCCTCTTCCCTTCCCCCATGCTTAACCCACTTCCTCTCTTTGCCTAAGCACACTAAACACACACAAACACACACATATTTATGCCCCGGGGGGTCAGCAATTACAGAACACCACAGAAATTCTTTCAAACCCTTCTCATCCCTCTCGACTTCAATCAAATCAAAATTGTATTTGTCACATACACCGAATACAACAGGTGTAGACCTTACCGTGAAATGCTGACTTACAAGCCCTTAACCAACAATGCAGTTCAAGAAATAGAGTTAAGAAAATATTTACTAAATAAAATAAAAAGTAAAATAACAGTAACGAGGCTATATACAGGGGGTACCGGTACTGAGTCAATGTACAGGGTTACAGGTTAGTTGAGGTCATTTGTACATACAAACTCAGCAAAAAAAGAAACGTCCCTTTTTCAGGACCCCGTCTTTCAAAGATAATTCATAAAAATCCAAATAACTTCACAGATCTTCATTGTAAGGGGTTTAAACACTGTTTACCATGCTTGTTCAATGAACCATAAACAATTAATGAACATGCACCTGTGGGAACGGTCGTTAAGACACTAACAGCTTACAGAAGGTAGGCAATTAAGGTCACAGTTATGAAAACTTAGGACACTAAAGAGGCCTTTCTACTGACTGAAAAACACCAAAAGAAAGATGCCCAGGGTCCCTGCTCATCTGGGTGAATGTGCTTTAGGCATGCTGCAAGGAGGCATGAGGACTGCAGATGTGGCCAGGGCAATAAATTGCAATGTCCGTACTGTGAGACGCCTAAGACAGCGCTACAGGGAGATAGGACAGACAGCTGATTGTCCTCACAGTGGCAGACCACGTGTAACAACACCTGCACAGGATCGGTACATCCGAACATCACACCCGAGGGACAGGTACAGGATGGCAACAACAACTGCACGAGTTACACCAGGAACGCACAATCCCTCCATCAGTGCTCAGACTGTCCGCAATAGGCTGAGAGAGGCTGGACTGAGGGCTTGTAGGCCTGTTGTAAGGAAGGTCCCCACCAGACATCACCAGCAACAATGTCGCCTATGGGCACAAACCCACCGTCGCTGGACCAGACAGGACTGGCAAAAAGTGCTCTTCACTGACGAGTCGCGGTTTTGTCTCACCAGGGGTGATGGTCGGTTTCACGTTTATCGTCGAAGGAATGAGCGTTATACCGAGGCCTGTACTCTGGAGCGGGATCGATTTGGAGGTGGAGGGTCCGTCATGGTCTGGGGCGGTGTGTCACAGCATCATCGGACTGAGCTTGTTGTCATTGCAGGCAATCTCAACGCTGTCGTTACAGGGAAGACATCCTCCTCCCTCATGTGGTACCCTTACTGCAGGCTCATCCTGACATGACCCTCCAGCAAGACAATGCCACCAGCCATACTGCTCGTTCTGTGCGTTACTTCCTGCAAGTCAGGAATGTCAGTGTTCTGCCATGGCCAGCGAAGAGCCCGGATCTCAATCCCATTGAGCAAGTCTGGGACCTGTTGTATCGGAGGGTAAAGGCTAGGGCCATTCCCCCCAGAAATGTCCGGGAACTTGCAGGTGCCTTGGTGGAAGAGTGGGGTAACATCTCACAGCAAGAACTGGCAAATATGAGGCAGTCCATGAGGAGGAGATGCACTGCAGTACTTAATGCAGCTGGTGGCCACACCAGATACTGACTGTTACTTTTGATTTTGTCCCCCCCTTTGTTCAGGGACACATTATTCCATTTCTGTTAGTCACATGTCTGTGGAACTTGTTCATTTTATGTCTCAGTTGTTGAATCTTGTTATGTTCATACAAATATTTACACATGTTAAGTTTGCTGAAATAAAAGCAGTTGACAGTGAGGGGATGTTTCTTTTTTTGCTGTTTAGGTAGGGGTAAAGTGACTATGCATAGATAATAAACAGCGTGTAGCAGCAGTGTAAAATCAAAGAGGAGGGGGTCAATGTAAATAATCCGGGTGGCCATTTTATTAATTGTTCAGCAGTCTTATGGCCTGGGGGGTTGAAGCTGTTAATGAGCCTTTTGGACCTAGACTTGGCGCTCCGGGTAATGCTTGCTGTGCAGTAGCAAAGAGAACAGTCTATGACTTGGATGACGAGTCTTTGACAATTTTTTGGGCCTTCCTCTGACACCGCCTATTATATAGCTCCTGGATGGCAAGAGGCTTGGTCCTAGTGATGTACTGGGCCGTACGCACTACCCTCTGTAGCGCCTTGCCGAGCAGTTGCCATACCAGGTGGTGATGCAACCGGTCAGGATGCTCTCGATGGTGCAGCTGTAGAACATTTTGAGGATCTGGGGACCCATGTCAAATATTTTCAGTCTCCTGAGGGGGAAAAGGTGTTGTCGTGCCCTCTTCACGACTGTCTCTGTGTGTTTGGACCATGATAGTTTGTTGGAGATGTGGACGCCAAGGAACTTGAAACTCTCGACCCGCTGCACTACAGCCCCGTCGATGCTAATGGGGCCTGTTCGGCCCTCCTTTTCCTGTAGTCCACAATCAGCTCCTTCGTCTTGCTCACATTGAGGGAGGTTGTCCTGACACCACACTATCAGTTCTCTGACCTCCTCCCTATAGGCTGTCTCATCATTGTCGGTGATCCGGCCTACCACTGTTGTGTCGTCAGCAAACTTAATGATGGTGTTGGAGTCGTGCCTGGCCATGCAGTTGTTGGTGAACAGGGAGTACAGGAGGGACTAAGCACACACCCCTGAGGGGCCCCAGTGTTGAGGATCAGCGTGGCAGATGTGTTGTTGACTACTGTTACCACTTGGGGGCGGCCCGTCAGGAAGTCTAGGATCCAGTTGCATAGGGAGGTGTTTAGACCCAGGGTACTTAGCTTAGTGATGATCTTTGTGGGCACTATGGTTTTGAATGCTAAGCTGTAGTCAAAGAACAGCATTCTCACATAGGTGTTCCTTTTGTCCAGGTGGGAAATGGCAATGTGGAGTGCAATTGAGATTGCGTCATCTGTGGATCTGTTGGGACGGTATTTGAGTGTGTCTAGGGCTTCTTGGATGATGGAGTTGATGTGATTCATGACCAGCCTTTCAAAGCACTTTATGGCTACCGACGTGATTGCTACAGGGCGGTAGTCATTTAGGCAGGTTACCTTCAATTTCTTGTGTAGGGACTATGGTGGTCTGCTTGAAATATGTAGGTATTACAGGTTGAAAATGTCAGTGAAGTCACTTGCCAGTTGGTCCGCACGTGCTCTGAGTATACGTCCTGGTAATCTGTCTGGCCCCGCGGCCCTGTGAATGTTGACCTATTTAAAAGGTCTTGCTCACATCAGCTACGGAGGGCGCGATCACACAGTCATCCGAAACAGCTGGTGCTCTCATGCATGCTTCAGTGTTGCTTGCCTCGAAGCGAGCATAAAAGGCATTTAGCTCGTCTGGTAGGCTCGCGTCATTGGGCAGCTCGCGGCTGGGTTTCCTTGTAGTCCAGCGTCAGAGCCGGTGTAGTAGGATTCAATCTTAGTCCTGTTTTGGCGCTTTGCTTGTTTGATGGTTAGTCTGAGGGCATAGCGGGATTTCTTATAACCGTCCGTATTAGTGTTGTGCTCCTTGAAAGCGACAGCTTTAGCCTTTAGCTCGGTGCGGATGTTGCCTGTAATCCAACAGTAGCCCCGTAGGCCCTACTCTGTCGCGTGTGTGTGTGTGCGTGCGTGCGTGCGTGCGTGCGTGTGCGCAGAAACCATCCGTCTACCTGCTGGAGAGTCAGAGAGTTAGATGACAGCCCCTCCCCCAAACACCCCTAACAACACCTCATTACCTCACCCACACTCCAGATCCCCCACCCCAGCTCCCACCGTGCCAGGCCTGAGACAAAGAGGCATTCTCTCCCATCAGGGGCACCAGTAGCACCTCTGGACCAGAGGGAGCCCAACCCAATGACCCACATCCCCCTGCACGACTAGGCCTCACACACCACCACAACCCCGACGCCCCAGCCCCCTTCGGCATTTATGTCCCTGAATAGCCAAGGTAATGACAGAGAGGGAGAGGGTTGTGGTCCAGTAAGCCTCCACAGAGTCTAACCTCTCCCTAGAGACCTCCAACACCATAGAAGACTGCCAGAGATCCATTCCTCTCTTCCTTCCTCCTCCTCTTCTGAAGCTAGTCAACACCCAACAGTTTTCTCACCATAATCACTATCACAATCATTATCTCACCAAACCATAACTGTCACACAACACATGATGACAAGGGACAAACATGATGGATAGGGGTGTGTCTGTCGGTGGTCGTCCTGGTAAGGGTCCAGAGTTTCCTGTGTGACAATCGCTAGGGGCGGCTGTTCTGTTGCTCGGAGACGTGAGGGTCAGTGTAAATTGTAAATTGTTGTCTGTTGGTTAGTGATTCGGTGTGACGTAGCCAGCAGTCCTTTCTCCTCTCTCACCTCACCTCTCTTCTATAACCTTCACTCCTCTCTCCTCCCCCCTCACCTCTCTTCCAACTTGTCTCCCCCTCTCTCCTTCTCTCTCCTCTCTTTTCCCCTCCCCTTCCCCCTCTCTACCCCTCTCTCTTCTCCCCTACCCCAAGCACAGGCCAGATGCAGGGCGGGACACTTTTTAGACACAGTTAACACGAGGCCCATTTTGTGTGTGTGTGTTAGTATAAACATACGGACTAAACACACACCAGGCCTGTTAGAGGATTGCAGAGAGGCATGCCTGAAAGGATCTGAATTCCTACTCCTTATATACCCACCTAACTCCTTATGGAGAGTTGGAGTTGTTTGTGTACTATTTAAATCATGTGTACAGGACTGAGTGTTTCCTATGGTGTTTTAGAGTATGAAGGGAAATGACTAGGGTATAACTGAGTATGTAACAGGATGTTTAGCGTGTAGAGTCGGTTAAAGAGGTCACTCTGACTCTACTGGGGTAGGCCCACTGGACAGACTAGCATTTGTATTGAGTTCCCTTCCAGCTGGACATGTAGAAAACGTTACAAGTGGGAAAAGAGCGGAAAGAACATTTCAATGGTGAGTGGTCAGGTTAGGTTAGGAGGTGCAGCTCAGTTTCCACCTCTCTCTCTCTCTCTCTCTCTCTCTCTCTCTCGCTCTCTCGCTCTCTCGCTCTCTCGCTCTCTCTGACTGTAACTGAACCCACATGCCTGGCTTCCTGCCATTTCTACCCTTCTCTCCTTGCGCTCCCTTTCTCCTTGCGCTCCCTCCACATTCTCCAGGCTATTCATCACTTTTTCCGCCTGCTGTCTTCTCTTTTCCTATTTGTCATTCGACCCTTTTCCTCTGAATGTTGCTCTCTGTTTTCCAACTCGATGATATCCATGAAGTGTTTTCTCTGCCCACTCCCTGAGATGCTACCACGTTCTCCAGATGCTTCCTATCCCCTGCTGTAGCAGTTTAGAGACAGGCCCTGTCTGGCTAATCCTCCTATTGGCTCAGGTCTGTGAGTTCTGCCCGGAGACAGAACTGTAGTCTAGAGCAGGTGAAGGTTATTCGTTAGGGAACTGAATTTTGGGTGGAATCAGGTCCATAACGTAACTGTTTGGCTGACTCAGTGGTGTCCAGGATACTGCAATACAACCTGAACGGTTGGCTCCAAATCCTACGGAGTAATGCTTCTTAGCATTACTGTGAAATCTGTAGGTCTACTCGTTTGAATAATGTGCATACTTTAAATGTCTGCCGTTCTTCTTCTTAGTTCTAAACAGGAAGTTAAAGGCTGCTGTTTTCTATCTAAGCAGCTGTGGAAGTTGTTGAGGTTGCCATCATTTTAATAAAGGTTGTTGTCTCTGTGGGTCTTTGTTAATGAGCAACACATTGAAACATCCCTCCCTCCTCCCTTTTCCTCAGCTCTACAGTAACGCTGTTCCCTAGTGTACAACATCGCCCCACTCTTTGACACACACACACACACACGCACACATTATACACTACCGTTCAAAAAGTGTGGGGTCACTTAGAAATGTCCTTGTTTTTTCAAATAAAAGCAAATTTTTTCAAAAGCACAAATTGATCATAAATACAGTGTAGACATTGTTAATGTTGTAAATGTATTGTAAATTGTACCATCACTCCTGTGTTCCAATGGCACGTTGTGTTAGCTAATTCAAGTTGATCATTTTAAAAGGCTAATTGATCAGAAAACCCTTTTGCAATTATGTTAGCGCAGTTGAAAACTGTCGTTCTGATTTAAAGAAGCAATAAAACGGGCCTCCTTTAGACTAGTTGAGTATCTGGAGCATCAGCATTTGTGGGTTCGATTACAGGCTCAAAATGGCCAGAAAGAAAGACCTTGCTTTGTTTCTGGCCATTTTGAGCCTGTAATTGCATTACAGATCCCACATCTGTAATGCAGTTCAATACAAGTCCAGAACACAGAACTCTGTTACGTGTAATCCATCCAGCGGTCTGAGTCAAAAATGGGTGACATTCTCAGTGACAGAGACTGTACACCAGAAAGAGCGGGAACGATAAAATGATCCTAGTCATCCTACCACTGTTTAAATTCGGGGAAATATCAGTGCTGAACTCTAGAATAACTCCATACTTTGCATCAGAACCTAGTTAGAGCTCTAACCAGGGCGTATTCATTACGCCGATTCTGTTGCAAAACATTTCATCTGTTGCAAAATGTTTCGTAACAGAAACCGTTTACTCCAAACGGGAAAGGTTTTGCACCAAAAACAAGTGTTTCTATTGGACAAATTCAGGTAGGTCCCGCCCATTTTTGTTCTGTTTGGTTCTTTAACGGTTGAATACACCCCCAGGCCTCAGTAAAGAGAGAAACAAAATTAAGCGTTGAACTCACCAGAATTGCGTGCGGAGGCAGGGAAATCAATGATGAATATATACACTAGATGACTGAGGCGGTGCTGTGTTAATATTTTGGAAGGTATATACATTGTCTACATTCATTTTAGCCACGTTTATTCTATTACAGACACCTAAATGCATACTTTTAAATTGTATATAATGTGCGCTGAACATACAAAGTCATATAATGTTACTACCCCCACTACAATTGAAAAATACTTAAATACATGCAATTTTGTCCTTGAAACATGTAATTGAAATAGTGTAGAATTCCATTCATTTCCATGGAGGACTGCTCCTACTGGGGAGTGACAATATGGCCGACCGGTGGCTTCAAAGCCTTTCAATGGCCAAGCATCAGCAATTCAGGGTTTATATACATTGACTATTCAGACTCCTTGACTTTTTCCACATTTTGTTAGGTTGCAGCCTTATTCTAAAATTGATACGATTGTTTTTTCCCCCGCATCAATCTATACACAATACCCCATAATGACAAAGCAAAAACAGTTTTTTTAAACTGAAATATCACATTTACATAAGTATTCAGACCCTTTACTTAGTACTTTGTTGAAGCACCTTTGGCAGTGATTACAGCCTCGAGTCTTCTTGGGTATGACACTACAAGCTTGGCACACCTGTATTTGGGGAGATTCTCCCATTCTTCTCTGCAGATCTTCTCAAGCTCTGTCAGGTTGGATGGAGAGCGTCGCTGCACAGCTAATTTCAGGTCTCTCCAGAGATGTTCGATCGGGTTTAAGTCCGGCCTTTGGATGGCCCACTCAAGGACATTCAGAGACTTGTCCCGAAGCCATTCCTGCGTTGTCTTGGCTGTGTGCTTAGGGTTGTTGTCCTGTTGGAAGGTGAACCTTCACCCCAGTCTGAAGTCCTGAGCGCTCTGGAGCAGGTTTTCATCAAGGATCTCTCTGTACTGTTGCCACCACCATGCTTCACTGTAGGGATGGTGTCAGGCTTCCTCCAGACGTGACGCTTGGCATTCAGGCCAAAGAGTTCAATCATGGTTTCATCAGACCAGAGAATCTTGTTTTTCATGGTCTGACAGGCCTTTAGGTTCCTTTAGGTCAAACTCCAAGCGGGCTGTCATGTGCCTTTTACTGAGGAGTGGCTTCCGTCTGGCCACTCTACCATAAAGGCCTGATTGGTGGAGGGCTCTAGGAAGAGTCTTGGTGGTTCCAAACCTCTTCCATTGAACAATGATGGAGGCCACTGTGTTATTGGGGACCTTCAATGCTACTGACATTTTTTGGTACCCTTCCCCAGATCTGTGCCTCGACACAATCTTGTCTCGGAGCTCAATGGACAATCCCTTCGACCTCATGGCTTGGTTTTTGCTCTGACATGCACTGTCAACTGTGGGACCTTATATAGACGTGTGTGCCTTTCCAAATTATGTCCAATAAATTAAATTTACCACAGTTGGACTCCAATCAAGTTATAGAAACATGTCAAGGATGATCAATGGAAACAGGATGCACCTCAGCTCAATTTAAAGTCTCATAGCAAAGGGTCTGAATACTTATGCAAAGAAGGTATTTCTGTTTTTGTTTTTTTTAATACATTTGCAAAGATTTCTAAAAACTTGTTTTCGCTTTGTCATTATGGGGTACTGTATGTAGATTGCAGAGTTTTTTTATTTAATTTTATCCATTTTAGAATAAGGCTGTAATGTAACAAAAAAGTGGGAAAAGTCAAGTGGTCGGAATACTTTCCGAAGGCAATGTACATCATTGCGTGAAACCAACCGAAAGCACGTTTTTGTGTTCGCGAACGGGCGACTGTCTTCTATTCAACAGTTTTCTTGGAAGGCTTGGCTATATACTGTATTATCCCTGTCCTCCACTGGCTCACAGAAGACATGATGATACAAGCTGTTTCAATGTAGCTATTAGCCACAAAAAATATGGCCTAGTCCGACCATTTTTACTGTTCCAGCTGGCTGATAGGCGTTATTAGTCATGTTAAAGAGAGGTAGAGAAGTACATAACCTGAAAAGCAGAAAGAGGTATAGAGGTAGATAGTTAAATAGTATACACCCATCTGATAATGACTTTCAAGTGCAGGGTACAGTACCGTCACACACATTGAATGCTCCCTCAGTTCATTGAGTTGACGTCTTTGACCCGAAGGTCCTCATGATGACATAGAGGTAGGGAATCTAAAAAGCGGGGGGGCAGAGAGGGGAAGAAACATTGGAGCGTCTGAACAGCTGAGGTTGAGAGGCCTGTCCTAACCTGTCCCAAGCAGTGTTGGTTTAGAATTAGAGTTTTTTGGGGTCACATCAAGAAAGGAAGAGGGGAAGGAATGTGCAAGGAGGAATGTTCTGAGGGTAGGATGGGGGGAGGGAAGGTAGAAAGAAAGGAGGAATGTTCTGAGGGTGGGATGGGGGGAGGGAAGGTAGAAAGAAAGGAGGAATGTTCTGAGGGTAGGATGGGGGGAGGGAAGGTAGAAAGAAAGGAGGAATGTTCTGAGGGTGGGATGGGGGGAGGGAAGGTAGAAAGAAAGGAGGAATGTTCTGAGGGTAGGATGGGGGAGGGAAGGTAGAAAGAAAGGAGGAATGTTCTGAGGGTGGGATGGGGGGAGGGAAGGTAGAAAGAAAGGAGGAATGTTCTGAGGGTAGGATGGGGGAGGGAAGGTAGAAAGAAAGGAGGAATGTTCTGAGGGTAGGATGGGGGAGGGAAGGTAGAAAGAAAGGAGGAATGTTCTGAGGGTGGGATGGGGGGATGGAAGGTAGAAAGAAAGGAGGAATGTTCTGAGGGTAGGATGGGGGGAGGGAAGGGAGAAAGAAAGGAGGAATGTTCTGAGGTTAGGATGGGGGGAGGGAAGGGAGAAAGAAAGGAGGAATGTTCTGAGGTTAGGATGGGGGGAGGGAAGGGAGAAAGAAAGGAGGAATGTTCTGAGGGTAGGATGGGGGGAGGGAAGGGAGAAAGAAAGGAGGAATGTTCTGAGGTTAGGATGGGGGGAGGGAAGGGAGAAAGAAAGGAGGAATGTTCTGAGGGTAGGATGGGGGGAGGGAAGGGAGAAAGAATGGAGGAGAAGTGGAGAAGGTGGCTGTCAGTCTTGGCCTTTACTCAAACGTCAAAACGTCTGAGAGATGGGAGGATGAGATACGGCCGCTCTGATTGGTGGGAGCGATATCAGCCTCTATTGTCACAGGAGGAGAGAGGATTTTACAGCTCTATGATTGGCTGTTTGTTGCTGGCCTGGGGGGCTTTTCCTCAAAGGCAAGTGCTGATAGCCATTAAAGAGCTTTATAGGCAGTAATTACAAATTAGCTACAGTGACAGATATATGATACAATAATGACATGGTATATGGTGTAATAACTAGACAGTGTTATGACTAGATGTTATCATGTCTGTGCTCTCAAGTCTGTGTTTCCTATGTGTCTTTTGTCAATCTATCATGAACATCCATATTTCTCCCACTCGCCCTCTAACAGCACTTCACAGACCTCCTGGATGACTTCTCCCAGGATGCTTTGCTGGGCCAGCTCCTGAGCGACCCCTTCCTGTCCGGCCGGGAAGGAGAGGCCATGGAAGAGGGGGATGATTTTACCCCGTCCTCCCCGCTGCCGCCCCACATCCAGGCGGAGCACTCCTACTCCCTGTGTGGCGACTCCCGGCCCCAGTCGCCCGTCTCACATCTGCCTGGGGAGCAGGGGAGTGATGCAGGTGAGAGGGGGAGGACAGAGGGGAGGGTTTTGGGCCTCAGGGACAGTTGTAGATTACATGCTGTATTGTAATGTGTAGGATATCTGCGGTATCTATAACAAAAGAGGGTGGCAATACAGAGATATGTGGAGCTATATGCATTAGTACGTTCAGGGCCACACAAGACACAAACAGTACGTACAGCATCTAAGTGACCGTGCTGATGCTGATGTGTCTGTTTCGCTCTATTAGAATCAGATGGTGAGGATTGGCCCGTGGAGCAGGAGGAACAGATGGAGGTGTTGCTGTGTGACCCTCCAGCCCTGCTGCCCGCCCTAACCCTCTCCCAGGCCCCCGAGGGCCACATCACTGAGGCCCCGGCCCCACCAGCCCCCAAGCCCAACCCACAGATGGCCACACAGGGCAAGGCCAACAAGGTAAGAAGACGTCTAGAGTCACAGCACATTCAGACAGGCCCACATGCACTCACAAATACACACACAAACGTCTGCGCGCGTGTGTAACGTCTCTCTCTGCTGTCTGATTGTCTAGGCGAAGGAGATTGGTGAGATCCAGATCAAACTGGAGCCTCATGAGGTGGACCAGTTCCTCAACTTGTCTCCTAAAGGTGAGACCTGACACACACCATATCGTACTACCACACTACTCATAACCTCTCTGTATGTAGTCCCCGGACCTGGGTCAAATATACGTGTCAAGTACTGTGCTGACTCTTTCCACCTCATTAAATAATATAATCGTATAACATACGCCATTTAGCAAACGCTTTTATCCAAAGTCATGCGTGCATACATTTTGAAGATGCATTTTGAAGAGAAATCAAGCACACTTTAAGTATTTGACAATGTGTATGGTGTGTCCAAAATATATATATTTTTTAAATACGAACGCTCTGACGACGGTCATATACGTAAGCTTATTAAAGACCAGTGATACTATCAAGAGCACTGTGCGGGTTTCTTCTTTTTTTCTCAAAAAATACAAACGCAACATGTAAAATGTTGGTCTCATGTTCCATCCATGAGCTGAAATAAAAGATCCTAGAAATGTCCATACGCACAAAAAACGTATTTCTCTCAAATTTTGTGCACTAATTTGTTTACATCCTTGTTAGTGAGCATTTCACCTTTGCCAAGATAATCCATCCACCTGACAGGTGTGGCATATCAAGAAGCTGATTAAACAGCATGATCATTACACAGGTGCACCTTGTGCTGGGAGACAATAAAAGGCCAATCTAAAATGTGCAGTTTTGTCACACAACACAATGCCACAGATGTCTCAAGTTTTGAGAGCGACTGCAGGAATGTCCACCAGAGCGGTTGCCAGAAAACTGAATGTTAATTTCTCTACCATAAGCCGCCTCCAACGTTGTTTTCGAGAATTTGGCGTGTACGTCCAACCAGCCTCAAAACTGCAGACCAATGTGTATGGTATTGTGTGGTCGAGCAGTTTGCTGATGTCAACGTGATGAACAGTGCCCTAGTGGGGGTATGGTATGTGCAGGCATAAGCTACAGACAACGAACACAATTGCATTTTATCGATGGCAGTTTCAATGCACAGAGATACCGTGGTGAGATCCTGAGGCCCATTGTTGTGCCATTCATTCGCCGCCATCACCTCATGTTTCAGCATGATAATGCACGGCCCCATGTCGCAAGGATCTGTACACAATTCCTGGAAGCTGAAAATGTCCCAGTTCTTCCATGGCCTGCATAATCACCAGACATGTCACCCATTGAGCCTGTTTGGGATGTTCTGGATCGATGTGTACGACAGCGCGTTCCAGTTCCTGTCAATATCCAGCAACTTCACACAGCCATTGAAGAGGAGTGAGATAACATTCCACAATCACAGGCCACAATCAACAGCCTGATCAACTCTATGCGAAGGAGACGTGTCGCGCTGCATGAGGCAAATGGTGGTCACACCAGATACTGACTGGTTTTCTGATCCACCCCCCCTACTTTCTTTTCTTTAAGGTGACCAACAGATGCATATCTGTATTCCCAGTCATGTAAAATCCATATGGCCTAAGAAGTGTATTTCAATTTGACAAATTTCCTTATATGAATTGTAACTCAGTAAAATCTTTGAATTTGTTGCATTTTTTTATATTTTTGTTCAGTATAGTTACTATGCAGGCAGATCAGTGTTGTGCTGCTCTGAGGATCCCTTCTAGCCACTGATGGATGATGTTGACATTAAGTACAATCCAATGTGCAAAGTCTGTAAATGTTAGTGTTGATCGTCTCTGGAGAACGTTTTGCAGGCGTGTAACCTGTTTGTGGGTGTTTCCCCTCACAAGGTCTGGAGTCTCTGCAGATGCCACCCACCCCTCCCTCCTCCCACAGCAGTGACTCAGAGGGCTGTCAGAGCCCGGTACACGCCAGCCCCTCCACCCCCTCCTCTCCCCTCAGCCCTGCGCCCTCCCAGGCCGGCCTCAAGGTGTCTCAGCGCACACCCTCCTCCCTCTCCAACTCCCCTCTTCTCACCGCCCCACACGTAAGTACAACGCAGACCGGGGACCAGGGAGTCGCTGGGAAGATACAGGGACCCCGTCGTCATAATATGAATCCGTCCTACCTTTCTTCGGGTGATCACTGATCTGAGAGAGATTGGATAAGTTAATACGAGGTTATCCCCCTATTGCGTTCACCAATCCAACCTGGTCAGATCAGTGACGACCTCATGAAACGGAAGGAATGAGCGACGGAGCTATTCAGAGAACAGACACAGGGACGTCACTGAAATACCACACAGTTTGTCAGTTTATCTGATGGGCTCTGATGACACTTCCTCCTCTCCCCGTAGAAGTTGCAGGGCTCTGGCCCCCTCCTGCTGACAGAAGAAGAGAGGAGAACCCTGGTTGCCGAGGGTTACCCTGTTCCCACCAAGCTGCCCCTGTCCAAGGCGGAGGAGAAGGCCCTGAAGAAGATACGCAGGAAGATCAAGAACAAGGTGGGACTTGGGTTTACGATTTGTGATTTGAAATGTCAAACAACAGTTAGGAACATGAATATAAACTCAACATGTCAATGATTTTACTGCGTTAGAGTTCATATCAGGAAATCAGTCAGTTGAAATAAATTCATTGGGCCCTATTCTTAATTTACCATGGATGGGCCTGGGCCCAACCACTTAGAAGCCTGACCCACCCACTGGAGAGCCAGGCCCAGCCAATCAGACTGAGTTTTTGCCCACAAAGGGCTTTAAAACAGACAGAAATACCTCAGTTTCATCAGCTCACTGGGTGGCTGGTCTCAGGCGATTCTGCAGGTGAAGAAGCAGTATGTGTAGGTTCTTGGCTGGCGTGGTTACACGTGGCCTGCGGTTGTGAGGCGGGTTGAACGCACTGCCAAATTCTATAAAATGACGTTAGAGGCGGCTTATGGTAGAGAAATGGACGTTCAATTTCCTGGCAACCGCTCTGGTGGACATTCCTGCAGTCAGCATGCCAATTGCACACTCCCTCAAAACTTGAGACATCTGCGGCATTGTGTTTCGTGACAAAACTGCACATTTTAGAGTGGCCTTTAATTTTCCCCAGCACAAAGTTCACCTGTGTAATGATCTTGCTGTTTAATCAGCTTCTTGCTATGCCACACCTGTCAGGTGGATGGATTATCTTGGCAAAGGAGAAATGCTCACTCATATATTTAATACTTTCTATTTCTGCCTGTGCCAGACATAATAACACACTTCAGAGTGATACATTAAAGTGATACTTCCGTGAGCCATGACTTGGCGTAATTTTCGACATCCTTTCTTTCAGATCTCTGCTCAAGAGAGCCGCAGAAAGAAGAAGGAGTACATGGACGCCCTGGAGAAGAAGTGAGTCTTTCATGATGTTCTCATTCAGCTAGAAATCAAATGTGTTGCTTTGGGAATGCGTTTTTCCCCCTATTTCTTTGGTAATTAATTAGCGTCATTATCAATGCTATAGATAAAGACTTTATTATGGCAATGACAATTCATTAAACTCAACGGTGCTTTTACACAAATACAGTAGTACCTTCCGTCTCCCCTAGGTATTATGCCTACCCGTCACTGATCTTGTAATTCCCCCTATTGTCCACAGGGTGGAGAACTGCTCCAATGAGAACAGTGAGCTGCGCAGGAAAGTGGAGAATCTGGAGTGTACCAACAAGTAAGAGACATACATTACATGGTGCTCTAGGGTATGTTTCGTGCTTCATCCTTTCCTACAATATTAATCCAACCTTGTAAAATGATCACACAGTTCACTGAGTCGAACGGAGCGTAATGTTTTGTTATGTTTTCATGTTTTGTGCACGAATACGCACCGTGTAACATTCTGTGAAGTCATATGTTAGTCCAGTGAAGTGTGTAATTCTCTGCTGTTCTGTTCAGCTGTGTGTCTATTTAGCTGTGTGTGTGTGTGTATTGTCTTCGACAGGATGTGTGTGAGTGTCTATGACTAAGCTCTGACCCCAACTTTACCTTCTCTCTCCTCTCCCCCTCTCCCCCCTTCCCCCCTCTCTCCCCTCGTCTCCTCTCCCCTTCCCCCCTCTCTCCACTCGTCCCCTCTCCCCTTCCCCCCTCTCTCCCCTCGTCCCCTCTCTCCTTCCCCCCTCTCTCCCCTTCCCCCCTCTCTCCCCTCGTCTCCTCTCCCCTTCCCCCCTCTCTCCACTCGTCCCCTCTCCCCTTCCCCCCTCTCTCCCCTCGTCCCCTCTCCCCTTCCCCCCTCTCTCCCCTCGTCCCCTCTCCCCCCTCGTCTCCTCTCCCCCCTCGTCTCCTCTCCCCTTCTCCCCTCTCTCCCCTCGTCCCCTCTCCCCTTCCCCCCTCTCTCCCCTCGTCCCCTCTCCCCTTCCCCCCTCTCTCCCCTCGTCCCCTCCCCCCTCTCCCCTCCTCTCCCCTTCCCCCCTCTCCCCTCCTCTCCCCTTTCCCCCTCTCTCCCCTTCCCCCCTCTCTCCCCTCGTCCCCTCTCCCCTTCCCCCTCCCTCCCCTCGTCCTCTCTCCCCTCGTCTCCTCTCCCCTTCCCCCCTCTCTCCCCTCGTCCTCTCTCCCCTCATCCCCTCTCCCTAGGACTCTAATACAACAGCTGCACTCTCTGCAGGCGGTGGTAGCAGGGAAGGTTCCCCGCTCCTGCAAAGTCACTGGCACCCAGACCTCCTCCTGCCTCATGGTGAGTCTCCCCAACTCAACACTCAGCTCTGTGTGTGTGTGCTCGTGTGTGTGTGTGTGCGCGAGCGTGCATTTGTGTTTCATATCGATTGGATAACCTTTTATTTTTCATTTTATATAACTCCTGCATGCTCTGTGTGTCAGCTGTTGTGGGCAGCCAGTCTTGTCTTTTTCATGTAAGTGCTTGACTGTGGAGCCTAATAACATATTGTGTGTGTGTGTGTGTGTGTGTGTGTGTGTGTGTGTGTGTGTGTGTGTGTGTGTGTGTGTGTGTGGTGTGTGTGTGTGTGTGTGTGTGTGTCTAGGTAGTGGTGCTGTGCTTTGCTGTGTTCCTAGGGAGTTTCTACTCCAGCCTGGGTCCCTGCTCCTCCATCACAGAGACTGGCCTCTCCAGAGACATGGCTATGCAGGAGTCTTACACAGCTACAGGTACTACACACACACACACACAGTCAGTCACACATTGCACATTCATGTTTCATGGATTAATGCTGATCTTTTTACAGTGTCAGGGTGTGTGTGTGTGTGTTAGCGAGGCATTAGCTCTGAAAATCTGAGTGCTGAGAAACTAGCAGTGTTTCGTAATCCTACCAGTCATACACACACACACCTTTTGGAGTGTTTTGGCGTGGCCTCCTGGAAGAGTGTACACTTGAATGTCATTATTTCCCATTCAGAGGGACTATCATTAGCATGATTAAACTGCAATGCAGCCATTTCATGATGATTGATCTTTGCTCCCCTACAGCTCTTCTCCCTCCCACATACAGCCTGTTTGCCACAGAGCCCAGTATCAGTGTTGCTGGCACTCTGCCCCTACAGCAGAACAATCTGCTTTGTAGGATATGTACAGAGCAAGGTTTACTGTTGGTAGGGTTAGGTTTAATGTGTAATCCATTTCATAAGACTTCATATTGTTAAGAGGGTTGTAGGATTGCATTAGTAGTAGACACGATCGCATCAAAGGATTATACCGTCCCTAAAAACCAAAAGACGTTTCAACAAAGAAAGATGTAAAAGATACGCATGTCATTGAGTACTTTCTCCTTTCTGGACATGATGTGATCAGGTTCTATATTTTTTTTTTTACCCATGATCCTTCACAGTGAAGTCCAGGAGCCTGCTGTCCTATGAGGAGAGAGGGCTGGACGAGCCACACCTTCTGGGTCTGGGCGGGGACTATCCTGACCAATTGGAGAGGCCCACGGTTGTCATGGCAGCGTGGCGCTCTGAGAAAAAGCAGCCGAAAGGGGAGGAGTCACAGCGGGCTGAGACACGCCCACCTTTCAGCAACAGCAGTGATACGAACCCACAGAAACCCCTGCTATTAGACCTGCACAGGTAAGACACACACGTACGCATGCACACACACACACAAACAGTTTTTTTACACGATTTTGGGGGTATTGATGTCAGTAAAAGTGTAGTGCTGTAGTTTTTTATTTGTTCGTCTGTCTTCTGCGCCAGGTCTCTGGAGCAGAGGGTGAACGACAGCACTAAAATCATAGAGCTGGAGAGGACAGTCAACGAGACGTCATAGGGTCTACCTCTGACCCCCTCACCTTTGACCTTCCCTCTGCAGGAGCAGGAGACGAGGCTCTCTGTATTTATAGAATCTTTTTGGATATCTTTATTATTTTATCGTATGTAGTTGTTGTTCTATTATATTGTGTTTTTATTCCATTCCAAAAGTACACCACCTTTTGATATATTTTTGTGTTCATACTTTGTTTTTGATTTTTGCCTCTATTTGCTTTACTTCTTTATATATTTTATGATATCCTTTGCTCTAGCCATTATGCTCTGTTATATTTGAGTGAGTGGTATTTTGTTCTGTATTTCTATGGTGATATTCCCATGGTGGTGTTATGAGAATGGGCCCCCGTAGCTCTGTGAATACTCCGCTGATGTCTTCACAGTAATGGGACTTAGTATCTCAAATGCTATTATCTTTCCGTATTCTTTTCCTATTGATTTTAGTCCGGATGGATTCAGAACAGCACGCCATGTCCTTAAATTTGAGTCTCTATCAAAAGCCAAAGGTCTTCGTAGCAAATCCTATTTTTGTAAATATAAATGTCAGCCGGCATGTATGAGGTCAGTGAAAACAATGTTGACTGATGTTGATCGATGGTTGGATGTTGAGAAAATCACGTTTTATAATACAGCATTATGGCAAAGTACTTTATACCAGATAATGTGTGTGGGGGAATGTGTTGTTTCCTAAACGAAGATACTTTCTTGCTGGAGAAAAACACAATGGTGGCCTTGTGATATGTAATGAACCATTATGATGTTTCTGCTAGGTCATAGTCTCTACCACCTGCACTGTCTCCCAAATACACACAGATGAACAGAACCATAAGCACATTCTCCTTTGGCCTGGACCCTGCAGTCAATCCACTCACACAGCATCCCCAAAGAGTCCATTTTATTCTTATTTATTGCATATAAACTGTAGAGTCACATTTTGCCTCCACAGGACCTGTCTTTGTCTTTATGGGTTCTGTCCTTTTTTGGTTTTTGATTCAAACAAATAAATATTTTCCGTAGTAAAAGCATCAACTGCCGTGTGAGATTGTCCTGCTTTGAAGTGTAATTGAAGTCATGTACCATGTGTTTGAGACTGCAAGCACGCATACCCTCACTGTGAGCATGTCAGTCAATAATGACATAAGCGTCAGAAGTCGTACTAAGCCCATCCCAAAGGTTTGGCCACCAGCCATTCAAATCAACTTATTCAAATGTTTTAACTCCAATATTTGCATGGCTGTCACGGCCGTCGTCGGAAGGAGACCAAAGATGCAGCGTGGTGAGCGTACATTTTCTATTATATTGTAAATGTCGCCAACAAAACAAACGAAGAAACAACCGTGAAGCTTAACAGGGCTATAGTGCCACTAACAAAGATAACTACCCACAAACACCAAAGGGAAAAAGGCTACCTAAGTATGATTCCCAATCAGAGACAATGATAGACAGCTGTCCCTGATTGAGAACCATAACCGGCCAAAACATAGAAATACAGAAACTAGAATGCCCACCTTAGTCAAACCAAAATAGAGAATAAAAGCCTCTATGACCAGGGCGTGACAATGGCAAAAAAAAAATATGGTTTATCTGGAATTTTTTTACAATGCTATATTGACAGTACATGTACTAGTTATATGACAAGCGAACAACAGTCCCTCATTTTTCATTATGCCCATATTCTTGTTGAGTTCACTGGTATGAGACTGCAAAATCAACCAAATCCACCAAATAGTTCTACTGGTTTCTACACACTTTCTACCAGGTTTTAATTGTTTCAGTTCAGACTGGAGTATTTAAAAAAAAAAAAAAAAAAAAAAGACAATTTCCAGGTTCGCTGTTTTAACCCACACTCCAATGTTCAAACAAATTAAAGCTCTGCCTCTGGACAACGGGTCTATGGACACAACTGGTGTCCAGTTGATGTTGTGTGTGTGATCGTGCGTGCGTATATGCATATTTCTGCGTGTGCATTTTGTAAAATGTTGTGCCTGTCCCTGCCTGTGAAATAACTGTTAGCCTGGATTATTCTCTTTTTTACCTCAAATCACATTAACCTAATTGTATTAAGGCAAAAATGTTCAGACAGAGTGATTTGCTTAGAATGAAAGTCTCGTGGTTGCGAGGTTGGATAATAACGGCGTTTTACAGAAAGACGTAAAAACAGACAGATGTACTATAAACGCAAAAGCATCCTTTCCATTCCTCAACTAATTAGTCATTTCTCTATTCATTCCCATAGTGGGTTATAATGATGCAACTGATAAGTCAATTCTGACCAACATAAAAATAAAACAATGAGTGAGGTGACGTGGCCAGCGGCCCATGTGCCATTAAAAAAAACGCAACTTCTCTGGTATGCTAATTTATAATACGGGTTTGGCTGATCAGTGGGCAACGGCCAAGATCATGGATCGTAAAAAAAAACGGAAAGGGTGCCTATAAATGTAGAACGAGCACATTGTTCATTGTCACCTCACTCAAAACAAATTTGTGGTGGCTAAAACCATGATTTGCTCGAACAGTAAAGGGTATTAAGCTCATGATTCCTGTAATGAAAGTGTCTGTTCTGCCATTGTGCATGTGTCCTCGCTGTGGCCTTCTGTTGTGGTGAGCGAGCCACTCCCCCCCCCCCCCCCCCTCCCTCCCCCATCAGCTCGAAAGACGAATGAGTTCTGATTGTGTAACATTTAAGAATGCAATTGCGGGAAAAACACCGTTTTGGATGCTTCATCCCCTTGTCTCTGATGAAGAGAGGAGGCTCTCAGCTTTCTGTAGGTAGAATTGTATTTATCAACTCTCAATAGCAACTGTTTTCACATGGCGAAATGCGCGGCGGATATTGCGAGGGCAAAGCCTGTAGGTCTCATGGGTAGGAAATAAAATGTACTGTTGGATGAATGCATGGCAACTAGGAGTGTGCACTAGAGTTAGCGATCTAATTGATGTGTTTTGTGTTTCCACTTCCTCAGGTTTTGAACCCCAAATGAATTATCCTATGATATGAGTTAGTGCACATTCAGATGTATGTACCGTAAGGTAGAGTACCTCATGATAAGCTGTAGACCACACTATCTACCGAGAGAGTTCTCATCTACAGTGTATTACTCGTAGCCGTCTATTTACCACCACAGACCGATGCTGGCACTGAGACGGCACTCAACCAACTCTATAAGGCCAACTATCAACAGGCTGGCTCACATCAACAGCATCCTCCCGGATACCCTAGACCAGTGGTTCCCAAACTTTTTATAGTCCCGTACCCCTTCGAACATTCAACCTCCAGCTGCGTACCCCCTCTAAGCATCAGGGTCAGCGCACTCTCACATGTTGTTTTTTTGCCATCATTGTAAGCCTGCCACACACACACTATACGATACGTTTATTAAACATATGAATGAGTGTGAGGTTTTGTGGGAAGTGACAAAGAGAAGGGTGTGCTTGAAATGACTCACATAACTCTGCAATGTTGGGTTGTATTGGAGAGAGTCTCAGTCTTAAATCGTTATCCACACGCAGTCTGTGCCTGTATTTGGTTTTCATGCTAGTGAGGGCCGAGAATCCACTCTCACGTAGGTACGTGGTTGCAAAGGGCATCAGTGTCTTAACAGCGCGATTTGCCAAGGCAGGATACTCTGAGCGCAGCCCTATCCAGAAATCTTGCAATGGCTTCTGATTAAATGACATTTTCACAGAACCGCTTGTTGCAATTTTGATGAGGCTCTCTTGTTCAGATATCGGTAAGTGGACTGGAGGCAGGGCATGAAAGGGATTGTCACGTTCTGACCATAGTTCTTTTGTATTTTCTTTGTTTTAGTGTGGTCAGGGCGTGAGTTGGGTAGGTAATCTATGTTCGTTTGTCTATGTTGGTTTTTTCGTTTGGCCTGGTATGATTCTCAATCAGAGGCAGGTGTCGTTAGTTGTCTCTGATTGAGAATCATACTTAGGTAGCCTTTTTCCACCTGGGTTTCGTGGGTGGTTATTTCCTGTTTAGTGTTTGTGTGTTTCACGTTACGGGACTGTTTCGGTTTTCATTTTGTTTCACTTTGTTAGTTTGTATTTTGTCGTATTCATTTCTCATTAAAAGTCATTATGGATACGTACCACGCTGCGCATTGGTCTTCCAATCCTTCCTACTATTCCTCAGAGGAGGAGGAAGAAGAAAGCCGTTATAGGGATAACGAATTCAGTTGTTTGTGTCGTACGTTTCGGGAAAGTACCTGCGTAATTGCGCACCCAGCTCACTCCGGCGCTTCGCTATATCACATTTGATTTTGTCCGTAAGCTTGAGTTAATTTGCACACAATAAATCATACAATGATGGAAAGACCTGTGTGTTGTCCTTGTTAATGCAGACAGAAAAGAGCTCCAACTTCTTAATCATAGTCTCAATTTTGTCCCGCACATTGAATATAGTTGTGGAGAGTCCCTGTAATCCTAGATTCCGATCATTCAGCAGAGAAAAAACATCACCCAGATAGGCCAGTCGTGTGAGAAACTCGTCATCATGCAAGCGGTCAGACAAGTGAAAATCATGGTCAGCAAAGAAAACGTTAAGCTCGTCTCTCAATTTAAAAAAACGTGTCAATACTTTGCCCCTTGATAACCAGCGCACTTCTGTATGTTGTAAAAGCGTTACATGGTCGCTGCCCATATCATTGCATAATGCAGAAAATACACAAGAGTTCAGGGGCCTTGCTTTAACAAAGTTGACCATTTTCACTGTAGTGTCCAAAACGTTTTTCAATCTGCCAGGCATTCCCTTGGCAGCAAGAGCGTCTCGGTGGATGCTGCAGTGTACCCAAGTGGTGTCGGGGGCAACTACTTGCACGAGCGTTACCACTGCGCTATGTCTCCCTGTCATGACTTTTGCGCCATCAGTACAGATACCATCACATCTTGACCACCAAAGTCCATTTGATGTCACAAAGCTGTCCAGTACTTTAAAAATATCCTCTTATGTTGTCCTGGTTTCCAGTGGTTTGCAGAAGAGGATGTCTTCCTTAATTGACCCCCCCATAAACGTAAATGACATATACCAGGAGCTGCTCGTGTGGTGGTTCATTCCTTTACTATCAAATGACGAGAGACAAACGTATCACACAAGTCAGAGTTATACTTAAACTAAATCTTTATTCACATATTAATAGAGGAGCAGGTTAATACAACAAACACATATAAAGGGATTTGACTGAGTGCTCTACGATAATGATGGCTGGTGGACGAATCACCCTCAGATGATTCGTTGAGAGCCCCGAGACAAAAGTACAAAGGTATTTTATAGCCAAGATACACCGCCTTCAGTCTACATGACAAACAACAGACGTATGGAATGGGTCACAAGGTTAAGATTTGTATGAAAGATACTTATAATTCACAGCAGAAAGTATCTGCTGTAAAAACTGTTCTCATTGTGTAGATACCAGGGTCTGGCCCTGGAGTCATCTCTCCCTGGTACCATATAGAACAGAAACATGCTATGGAATGCGGTCTATTTAGGTTTTATCCCCCAAAAGACATCGTAAATCTCCTGTCAGTGTTAAATCTCCCAGAGGCCCACATTCAGTTCACACAGACACAATAGAGTTACAGTATAAGAACACTCTATTCTGTTGCATAAAACAACCATTTGATGCAATAAAAGTATTATAACATAATCTTGTAATTCTCTCATACCCGCCATGTCTGTTGACTCATCCAGCTGTAACACATATAATTCCCTGGCTTGTATGCGAAGCAGTAAATGTTTCTAAACATCTTCTGCCATGTCACTGATGCGTCGTGAAACAGTGTTGTTTGATGAAGGCATTGTCTGTATAGTTTTTTGGGCCTTTTCCCCCAGCATTGTCCCAGCCATATCCGCGGCAGCAGGAATAATTAAGTCCTCCACAATAGTATGGGGCTTGCCTGTCCTAACTACTCGGTAGCTCACCATAAAATAAACTTCTAGCCCCTTCTTATTAATGGTATCTGTTGCTTTTATACATGTCTTACTACTCGAAAGTTGTCTTTATTGTCACTCAAAAAACTCCCGTGGCTTATTTTTCAAATGATCATGTTTCGTTTTGTCCTGGCAGAATCCGATTTAGCTCAGTAACATAGATAGATAAGATGTTATTTTCATCATATGCTTGTGAGATACTTGTAGAATCTTCTGAGCTAGGGATTGGTAACTTGGGGCTAGAGAGGGGAGAGGTCAGGCTTGTCTTCATATGTCAATGTATCTGTTAAACCATGTGGTACTAAGTAGAATATCAGAAGGGGAGGAGGACAGAGTGGAACGTTGGTTTCTTATGGGAACGTTGTTTGTAACTATTCCTAAACCATGTGACGGGATGGAGTTATTAACCTTTTACGGGGGCAGCCTGACACCGGCACACTTATGACAACATCCAGCTCAAAATGCACGGCGCGAAATTCAAAATCTATTTTTTTTAAATATTTAACTTTCACACATTAACAAGTCCAAGACACCAGATGAAAGGTGCACATCTTGTGAATCAAGCCAACATGTCCGATTTTTAAAATGTTTTACAGGGAAGACAAAATATGTAAATCTATTAGCTAACCACGTTAGCAAAAGACACAACTTTTTCTAACTCCATCAGTTTCTTACTCCATCAGGTGCTTTGGATTGAACCAAGGCGCAGCGTTTTGAAATGACATAATTTTAATAAAACAAGACGGGAAAAACACGAAACGAAACCACTTGAAATAATTAACAAAATAACAAAACAAAATGAAGACAAACCTGAACTATACGAACTTACATACAACACGAAGAACGCACGAACAGGGAAAATAGACTACACAAAAAGAACGATGTACAAACAAACCGAACAGTCCCGTATGGTGCGACAAACACTGACACAGGAGACAACCACCCACAATGAACACTGTGAAACAACCTACCTAAATATGACTCTCAATTAGAGGAAACGCCAAACACCTGCCTCTAATTGAGAGCCATACCAGGCAACCATTAAACCAACATAGAAACAGAAAACATAGAATGCCCACCCAAACTCACGTCCACACCAACTAACACATACAACAAACTAACAGAAATAGGTCAGGAACGTGACAACTATATTGAAAAAACATACATTACGATGATATGGTCACATGTAGCAAAAAAAATTAGAGCTGGAGACGTTAGCCGTTCGTTACCAAGGCAAAACAAAAGTCCATCCCACTTACTCCAGAGTACCGGAAGTGGACGGTCAGGACAAAGAAATAGTTTTTTTCCCACCACAGAACAAGATGAGCAGAAAAATGTATTCTCTGACATCCTCTTTACACCAATAGGAAGGCGTATAGATTGTCAGCAGACTCCTAAGTGTTAAGACCATGTATAGCAGGGGGTGTCAAACATTCCACGGAGGGCCTAGTGTCTGCAGGTTTTTGGTTTTTCCTTTCAATAAAGCCCTAGACAACCAGGTGTGGGGAGTTCCTAACTAATTAGTGATGTTAATTCATCAATCAAGTACAAGGGAGGAGCGAAAACCCGCAGACACTCGGCCCCCCGTGGAATGAGTTTGACACCTGTGATGTATAGGCATCAAATTGAAAAGAGCATCGATTTCTGACATTTTACTTCCTGGTCAGGAAAAGTGCTGCAGAAGGACTTCTGTTTCACTCAGAGAAATAATTCCAACTCTTTTAGAAACTAGAAAGTGTTTTCTATCCAAAAAGAATAATAATATTCATATTGTACGAGCAAGATTTGAGTAGGAGGCCGTTTGAAATGGGCACGATTTCACTGGCTACTCAACACTTTGCCTTGCAGCCATAAGAAGTTAATTGGGGAACCAGTTAGTTATCTCATACAATGTCTGTACGCCAGTCACTCCCTACTTTTCTCATAGGGGGAAAGAGTTTAGCCGTGTTTGGAACCATTGTATGTCCCCTCTGAGGTTGCCCTTATCTTGACCTAGTATTTGACCTAAGGGGCTCACTGTCTGATTTTGAGTTTGTCCAGGTTTGGGAATATCTAGACATGACAATTGATATATGCCATTGGATGAGGTAATGGTTGGTAGACAATGAAGTACCAAGCATGAGATTTAAACCTTGTCTTGGGAGATCAAACTGAACGATGATTTATAGCTGATGCTGTCTAGCGATAGGATACTCCTCTTTCGGGTAAATGATTCTTTGTAAGTTGAGAGGGGTGTATCTTGGCTATAAATGAAACTAAGAATTGTTTTGTAAGGACTTTCAGAGAATTCATTTATAGACACTGAATTGATCTGAGAGTCATTAAAGGGCTTTGGTGAAGCTTGTATATATATTAAAGATGGAATATATAATTTAACTCTGACTTGTGTGTGGTTGGCTCTCTCTCTCTCTTTATTGAGTAATACAGGAAATTACCACGACAGTTTCTAAATGTCTGCGCAAGAGTGAAGGTTCCTAATGGATGTTAATTGTTTGACTAGACTACCCGTATCTGACATTGTGTTGTTATTTTGCGGAACACTAGATGGTTTCATTTTATTTTTGGCAGTGAAACGAGTGTCACGTTCCTGACCTTATTTCCTTTGTTTTGTCTTTGTTTAGTTGGTCAGGGCATGAGTTGGGGTGGGCATTCTATGTTATGTGTTTCTATGTTGGGTTCATTTTCAATTAGCCTGATATGGTTCTCAATCAGGGGCAGGTGTTTGACGTTTCCTCTGATTGAGAACCATATTAAAGTAGGCTGTTCTCACTGTTTGTTTGTGGGTGATTGTTGCTGTGTCTGTGTTTGTTCACCACACGGTACTGTTTTGTTTTGTTCGTTTGTTAAAGTTTGTGCGTTCATGTTTTATGTTCTCATGTTCAGGTCTGTTCACGTCGTTTTGTTGATTTGTAGTTTATGAAGTGTTTTTCATCTTTGTTGATATTATTAAAAGTATGTATTCAAACCACGCTGCATTTTGGTCCGATCCTTGCTCATCCTCAGACGAGGAGGAAGACGAGCGTTACAACGAGGCTACTCAGGCGAGAAAAAAGCCTCACCCAAATGTATAGTCTTGTTGGAAAATATAAATGTGCTGTTTGAAAATGTGAAAGAAAAAAATATTTAAAAAAACCCAGTTTGGGAATACCTGCCCTAGTCCCACTCCAATTCGCATACCGCTCCAACAGATACACAGATACACAGATGACGCAATCTCAAACACACTGCCCTTTCCCACCTGGACAGAAGGACAAAAGGAACACCTACGTGAGAATGCTGTTCATTGACTACAGCTCATGTTCAACAGCATAGTGCCAACGAAGCTCATCACTAAGCTAAGGACCCTGGAACTAAACACCTCCCTCTGAAACTGGATCATGGACTTCCTGATGGGCTGCCCCCAAGTGGTAAAGGTAGGTAACAACACATCTGCGACGCTGATCCTCAACACTGGGGCCCCTCAGGGGTGTGTACTTAGTTCCCTCCTGCACTCCCTGTTCACCCACGACTGCATGGCCAAACACGACTCCAACACCATTATTACGTTTTCTGACGACACAACAGTGGTAGGCCGGATCACCGACAATGATGAGACAGCCTATAGGGAGGAGGTCAGAGAACTGACAGTGTGGTGTCAGGACAACAACCTCTCCCTCAATGTGAGCAAGACAAAGGAGCTGATGGTGGACTACAGGAAAAGGCGGGCCGAACAGGCCCCCATTAACATCAATGGGGCTGTAGTGGAGCGGGTCAAGAGATTCAAATTCCTTGGTGTCCACATCACCAACGAACTATCATGGTACAAACATACAAAGACGGTTGTGAAGAGGACACAACAAAACATTTCCCCCTCAGGAGACTGAAAAGATTTGGCATGGGTCCTCAGATCCTCAAAAGGTTCTACAGCTGCACCATCAAGAGCATCCTGACCGGTTGCATCACTGCCTGGTATGGCAACAGCTCGGCATCTGACCGCAAGGTGCTACAGAGGGTAATGTGTACGGCCCAGTACATCACTACCCCCAAGCCATAAGACTGCTGAACGATTAATCAAATGGCCACCGGACTATTTACATTGACACCCCCCCCCCCCCCCCCCCATTTGTTTTGTACACTGCTGCTACTCGCTGTTTATTATCTATGCATAGTCACTTCACCCCTACCTACATGTACAAATGACCTCAACTAACCTGTACCTCCGCACACTGACTCGGTACCAGTACCCCCTGTATATAGAGTCGTTATTGTTATTTTATGGTGTTACTTTTATAATTTTTTACCTTGTTTGGTAAATATTTTTCTTAACTTCTTGAACTGCCCTGTTGGTTAAGGGCTTGTAAGTAAGCATTTCAAGGTAAAGTCTACACGTATTGTGTTTGGCGCATGTGACAAAAAAAGTTTGATTTGAATTAGGAACTTTTGGGGTCCTATTTTGACTAGGGTGACCAGTCGTTCCTGATTTCCGGGGACAATCCCATATTCTTGTGGCCTGTCCCCGGCTAGAGCGGTCTCTGAAATTGTCCCCGATTAGCCCTCGGATAGAAAAAAGCAACTCTGAAGTTAAATTGAGGCAGATATTTCAATAATCAAACGCTGTATCCAATCATATTTGCATGTAAAAAGGATGTCTATCCCTGTTCCAAACTCATTTGCTCCTACGGTTTCGCCGCAGACCTTGTATGAGAACGTTTGATCAGTGATACATTGTAACCGCTGCATGAACAACTACGCCCATGGCTAGAAAGTGCATCCAACAGCATAGCGTACCAAACTTGAGTGATTATAAAATTGCTAGATAGGCAAAGATTAATAAAAAAACTGTGGATGGGTAGTTGATTTCTGTGTTATAATTAACACAAGTGTTTCAAAGGACTATCGCAAAATGTTATAGTTTAGTATATGTGGTTCCATCCACGCCATTGTTTTTTTTTTTTTTTTTTTTTTTTTTTTGCACAGCTACACTGGTCATCTTAATTTTATATAGCAACTGTAGTCTAATTATCAACTCGATATTCATGACAATCACTGGATTAGGTTGCACTTCAAAATATATTGAATCATGCATTCCTGCTTCCATGGCTTAGATGAAATATATATATTTTTGAATACCTCAGTAGCCTATCTATTGCACTTTGTAATGAAGGACCCTGATTGACTGAGCAAATTATGGGCTGGTGCCACCAACAAAGTTCGTGTCACCAGTGACACCAGTGGGAAATGAGTTGGCTGTGCGCACGGTGCTGTGGACTGGTGTGGATGAAATGCCAGGGCCGAATTGTTGTCTCAGTCCACCCCTGCTCTGCCCTACTTTTACCATAGTGATGATACTGAGGCATGGTGAGGCGGTGCAGGAGTATCCCACAATGCCCTTGCCGGGGCCGGAGATGGATGATGCCTGCTGCAGCTCGTGAGCTTCTGTTGAGCTGACGCTTGTTGATGCCGCCGCAGCTCGTGCTACCATTTCCAGACCGTCAGCTCGCACTAGTCGTTCGCGATCACCAGCGCGTGCTTGACGGTGCGGTGAACACAGGTCCCCGCTGCTTTGGATACCTTCAACAACCGCGGCCATAAAAAGGACGGACACTGTCATCCAGCGATACCCACCGTATACCGTCTCTGTCTACCGGAGTAGCCAGGGAGAGGGGGTCCAGTGCCAGCCGCAGCATGAGCATGGACCCCCTGGCCAAGCCCTGCCCGTCCCAGGCGGAGCACAACCCCGGGACCTTCAGCGGCCGACTGACCGCGCTGGAAGCGGCCGGGGAGGACAGCGAGTCCGGCTGCGGGGAAGAGGAGGCCATGGGGGGCAGCGATACGTTCAATAGCCTCGTCGAGATGGAGGTGGAGACGCTGGAGGAGAAATTAAAGGGTCTGGCTTTTAGGAAACAGATTTCGTATAGGTGAGTCAACGGTAGAAGGCTAGCCTTCAGGAATAAGGGCTAGACGTAATTTGGATTAAAACGAGGATTTAGACAGCAGAGAGGAAAATGGGATGAGAGTACTGTAGATCATTCTCTTCCCATTTACATTCACTTGGGCTGTTGTTTGTTATTGACAAACATTGACAAAAACACAATCGAACAGACACACACACACATCTATATATATAGAGAGATATATATATTTTTCACGGCACACATATTTCCGACATAAGGTCCTCTGAAATACTGCATTATTATTATTATGGTAGACTATTACATGAATAAATTGTGTTAACTATCAGAGTAGGCTCTCTAACTGAACCAGCTTTAGCACACCGGCTTTCTGACCTAGTGTCCATAGTGTGTGTGCGCATTGTTGTATTTTCTGTGTCGTTTTTCTGTGTGTTGTCGTGTGTGGGAGGGGAGAGGGGGTTAGCTCTACTGATTTGCAGTGTGTTTGTGTGTGTTCTCTCGCCGTGATGTATGTATTCTCACGCCGTGTGTGTAGGGCAGGCTATTCTCCCGAATGCCAGCTCGGATCGCCTGCTGAGACAGGTAGCTTCTGTCATTGTGGAATTGGCTAATGACCAACGAAACCCAGAGGAAGCTATAGCTTTCGTTCTGACTCAGTGAGAGACGGAGCGTATGTGTGTGAGTGTGTCTGATCGTGCATAGCCCAGTGTGTCTGCCTGTATGTCTGCCTCTTATATTGGAAAACGGTCTGCGTTGGAGGTCAAATCAATACCGCCTAATGATTTGTTTGCCGTTTGGTTTGAGTGGAGAGATGTTAACATCTTTAGTCTGTCTGTCCGTCTGTCTTCTGGTTTGTAGTAGTCATAGTGAATGGATGCATCATGATTACATGCAGCTCCTGTGTCTGTTTGAAGTCCAAGCTCATGTGTGTGATTCAAAGAAACCTGAGAAATGATGCTGTTGAACATCAAACGCTCTAAGTGTGTGTGTGTGTGTGTGTGTGTGTGTGTGTGTGTGTGTGTGTGTGTGTGTGTGTGTGTGTGTGTGTGTGTGTGTGTGTGGTGTGTGTGTAAACAATGACTCCTTTCAGACCTGTAATAAGTATCCCCTTCACCAGTCTGTAACAGACAGACAGACAGACAGACAGACAGACAGACAGACAGACAGACAGACAGACAGAAAGAGAGACAGACAGACAGACAGACAGACAGACAGACAGACAGACAGACAGACAGAAAGAGAGACAGACAGACAGACAGACAGACAGACAGACAGACAGACAGACAGACAGACAGACAGATAGATAGATAGATAGTAAATAGAGAGAGTATACTGAGTGTGTTGTATCCCCACATTGACAGACAGACAGACAGACAGACAGACAGACAGACAGACAGACAGACAGACAGACAGACAGACAGGGAGCTGAGAGCTGACTCCTACTGGGTGAGTGGTCACACAGGACTGTGTTCCCAGAAAGCTCTCGGTCCTTTCATCTATTCTGAGACGTCTCTGTCTGCTACGCATAAAGAAACCGCCCTCAGACACCCAGCGTGTGTGTGTACAGTATATGTGTGTGTACAGTATGTGTGTGTGTGCAGTGGTGGAAAAAGTACCTAATTGTCATACCTGAGTAAAAGTAAAGATACCTTAATAGAAAATGACTCAAGTAAAAGTGAAAGTCACCCAGTATAATACTACTTGAGTAAAAGTATTTGGTTTAAATATAATTAAGTATCAAAAGTAAATGTATACGTAATAAAAAAGACCCTTATATTACGCAAACCAGACGGCCCCATTTTCTTGTTTTTAATTTATTTACGGATAGCCAGGGGCACAATCCAACACTCAGACATCATTTACCAAAAAAAGTGTGTTTAATGAGTCTGCCAGATCAGAGGCAGTAGGGATGACCAGGGATGTTCTCTTGGTAAGTGTGTGAATTGGACCATTTTCATCACCTGCTAAGCATTCAAAATGTAACAAGTACTTTTGGGTGTCAGGGAAAATGTATGGAGTAAAAAGTAAATAATTTTCTTTAGGAATGTAGTGAAGTTAAAGTACATTTAGTCAAAAATATAAATAGTAAAGTTAAGTACAGATACCCCAAAAACTGCTTATGTAGTACATTAAAGTATTTTTCCTTAAGTACTTTACACCACTGTGTGTGTGTGAGAGTGAATAGAGGATTGTGTCATGCACCTTTATGTGAAATACACTCGTCAACTGACTCTCACTGAATCTGACTCAATTTAACTTTGGTATCCGCCATAGAAACTCAGAAAATTAGTCCACCGTGTGTGTGTCTGTGAGTGAACGCGTATTCGCAAGTGTGCTTGCACATGTGTGTGTGTGTACGCATGTGTGCTCGTCTGCGTTGTATGTGGGGTAGCCTATCTCCCAGAGGAGGATGTTCAAAGCCTTTCTCCCTCATGTGGGATAAAATCATTTTTTATTTCATCTCCCAATTAGAGATGGTGTTGATCCCCAACCAGGAACAACAACAACAGCAAGAAGATTAACAACAGAGAGAAGCGGAACAAGATGCAATAACATCAACTCTGGTCTGGGCCCTGATCCACAAAGCGTCTCCGAGTAGGAGTGCTGTTCTAGGATCAGTTTAGCCTTTTAGATCATGATGAATACGATTATATGGACAGATCCTAGATCCAGCACACCTACTCTGTAGACGCTTTCTGGATTTGGTTCCCTGATCGCAGTTCCTGCCTGCAGTAACTGAAGGAAGCGTTGAACTGACCAGAACAGACAGACGCTGACAGCAAAATTGTTCCGGCCCAAATCCGGCCCAGAATTGGTCCAGGTCTGTTTGCCATATTTTAACCAGGTCTTTGCCATGAAAAGGCCACAACATTCATTACCCAGACTCAAATATTGGCGTAAAACTCCACAGGAGGCCTTCATGGGTTTAATCAGTTGTCACAGTGAGAGAGTAGAGCACTCAGCCTGGAACTTGGTCTCAGAACGAGACTTGTGCTTTTTTGAACAGCCGATCAGAGTCCTAATTGTGTCGTTCAGATGATACATTCTCTCATCTTCCCGACTGAAACCGGTGAACAGTTCAACATGCATATTAATGGATGTCCCTGACAAACTCCCTGCCTTTTCTTGTTTGGACAAAAGACCATCCCCCGTTTTCTCTTCTTCGTCCTCTCTCCTCCGTGACCCGGGAAACTGATGTGGTCGAGGAGTGTGTCAATTCATTAGTAGGCAAACGGAAGACGGCCCTCCCCTCTTTGATAGCCTCCTTTTTTTGCACAAGTGCATCCTACCGGGAAGAGTTTTGATATCTGCCGCAACCCCCTTTGAATCAGATGCTGCGTTGTCGGAGGAGAAAAGCACGGAACACATTTAAAAACAACACGCTACTTAACCTTTTATCTTGTAAAATGTCTTTGCTCAACTTACTTCATTTGTTTTGATCACTTTACACATCTATTTTGGGATCCGCCCCTGATGACGTCATCGGCCTGGCGACGCGCGAGTGGAGAAGGAGCTTCTCATTTCATACAAGTGCATTTTCGTCCACCTTCGTGCTCCACATCACCTCTCCTCGTTTACCTTTGACCTTTTTTTCAAAAGGTGGATGAGAGAGAACGGAGGAGAGAGGACGTAGCCTGCAGGCAGATCTGGGCCTACTGTACCTCAACAGCTTCATACTGTACATCAACTGAGCTGCCGACAAAACCTTATCCTTAACTGAAACAAGAACAAAGCGCCCTCCTGTGTTGCTAAAAAAATGTGGGGCTGGAGAAATGTAACCACTCTCAAATTCATAGGCATGGCTACGGATGCAAGGACTGACATCCATGACATCAAATGTGTAGTTTTAACCATGTTTTCAGGCTATACCGTGTTTGTTTACATTTACGTCGTTTACAAGCTTATATTTTGGGTCCTAATGGAGTACGACAGTTGAACTAAGCTCGTGAGGCCTTTATAGGTTATAGTGTTCAATAATGATGGGTACATATCATTCATTTAGAAGTCAAAAAATGGATATAGCAACTAAGGATTCTAGCTTTAACTTTCCACTGGGCCTGGTAGTGGTTGTCTATGGGAAATACAAGACAGAATGTTGTCATTATTCAAGGCTGACTTGGAGCTATACAACCTCTCTCTCTCTCTCTCTCTCTCTCTCTCTCTCTCTCTCTCTCTCTCTCTCTCTCTCTCTCTCTCTCTCTCTCTCTCTCTCTCTCTCTCTCTCTCTCGCTCTCCTTCTCTCTCTCTCTCTCTCTCTCTCTCTCTCTCTCTCTCTCTCTCTCTCTCTCTCTCTCTCTCTCTCTCTCTCGTCTCTCTCTCTTTCTCGTCTCTCTCTCTTTCTCGTCTCTCTCTCTGGGCTGTACAGCAGGGAGGAAGTACATCCCCTCCGTTTCCTGTCTAACTTATTCATGTGTCGCAGAGACAGCGTGCTGCTGACGCCATCGTTTTATACAGATGAATACATAATGATAACACACTGAACGGCTGTCTCTGCGGCAGAGAGAGGGCTTACAACTGTCTGCCTCTCTCTGGCCTGTTTCAATGATCCCCCTCGTCCCCTCCCTCCTTCTCTCCGTCTCTCTGTCTCTCTCTGTCTCTCTGTCTCTCTGTCTCTCTCTGTCTCTCTGTCTCTCTCTGCCTCTCTCTCTCTCTCTCTCTCTCTCTCTCTCTCTCTCTCTCTCTCTCTCTCTCTCTCTCTCTCTCTCTCTCTCTCTCTCTCTCTGTCCTTCTGTCCCTTCATTCGGTGACTTCTCGTGTATTTCTCAAGCAGGCAGAAGGCATAGGGAGCAACCAGACGGACAAGACAGACAAACAGGGGCTCAAAGATCAGGGCCCAGGGGATGACCTCGTTAAATAAACCCTTTGACTACAAAGGGAGAGGAGGAGTTGATCTCTGTGCTTTGGTTTGGTGCGAGGAGGTGGACAGCTGCTGGGTTTCTGGAGTTTTGGCAGCCTGTGAATGTGGCGAAGACATTGGAGCGGTGTGTGTCTGAGCCGCATGTGTGGGACGGTTGGGGGTTCTGTGTGTGTAGGGGTTTTAATCAGGACTCTGTGAATCGCACGCATGCATACACCCACGCAACACACACACACACACACACACACACTAGGGCAATATTAGTGTGACACAACCTCCTCCTTGTGGGTTGTAATACCCTGTCCTGGTTGTCTGACACTAAGATATGTGTGTGTGTGTGTGTGTGTGTGTGTGTGTGTGTATGCCAGGGTTTTATTTCATGGGAGCAGGTCTGTGGGGCAGGTCAGAAACACAAACCGTGTCTGATAATACGTGCGTAGGTAACCGTCAGTCTTAATCTGTGTGGTGAGGAGAGGAATGGGGGGATGTCTGTTTTAGGAGTAGAGGACAGATTATTCCTTTAAAAGGCCTCTCTGTCTCCTGGCATTTTCCAGAGAAGAGCAGCGCTGAGGTTGGAGCTGGCGGCTGGTGTTTTTCTCCCATAATGCAGTGTGATGAGGCATTAAGGGGATTGGATGTTCAGGCTGCGTGGAGTCAGTCTCTCCTTATTTGGTGTCTGACTGGCTGTAAGAGGCTTTTCCTGCTGCCTGGCTCCTGCCCCCCCCCCCCCTCACATCACCCAGCACCAGGCAGACCAGCCCTGCAGACCAGGCTGAGGGGCCCTACTATAGCCCCAAGCTTCAGTAGGATTCACTTAGCCCCAGAGTGGATGGCTGGACAGGAACAGGTGTGGTGTGTGCCTGTTAAACCTGCTGTTTTTCTGTCAGAGCTCTCTGCCTAGACAAATACATCCCCCCCCCCTCTCTCTCTCTCTCTCTCTCTCTGTGCTGTCTAGTCCATCTGGTGGTGACACAGACAGCCCCACTGAGCTGAGAGTGACTTCATCACTGTGACACTTCTGGCTGCGAGAGAAAGGGAGGCAGAGAGAGGAAAGGAGAGAGGGAGGCAGAGAGAGGAAAATCCTCTCAGATCCTCATCCTAGTGCATGATCTGCCAATGTGTCAGGGTTTATGTGTGAGCATTGTGTGTGTGTGTGTGTGTGTGTGTGTGTGTGTGTGTGTGTGTGTGTGTGTGTGTGTGTGTGTGTGTGTGTGTGTGTGTGTGTGTGAGCAAGCAAGCCAGGCATCAGCTCTGAATGGAGAGTCATCTCTCTGAGTGCTGAGGGACTAGCAGTGTTCTGTAATCCTACCAGTCACACACACACGCACGCACGCACGCACGCACACACACACACACAAAAAGCTGAATAAAATGCCTGTCTGTGGTTCTAGCATCCAGACAGGTGTGGGAGTTAATTGCGATAGTCTGATGCATGTACGCTTCACTCTATGACTTTTCTCCACACACACACACACACACACACACACACACACACACACACACACACACACACACACACACACACACACACACACACACACACACACACACACACACACACACACACACACACACACACACACACACACACACACACACACACACACACACACAATACACAGAACAGTTGTTTGGAGATGTCAGTAATTCTAGACCGTCCCTGGCTCTCCAGCTGTGGTGTGGTGGGTCGTGTGTGTGTTTACCCTGCTCTGTTCCAGCGTGGACTGATTGCTCTGGGTAGCAGAGGCTCATTTAGTAAATCATTGATTCTATTAGCCAGTGAGGAGATGAGAGTGAGACAGAAGCCAGGAGACACCACTCCCTCAGCAGCAAGCCTAACATCTGTCTAATCCTGTTCCAACGTTATTCCTACTCAACTCTAACCTTGTTATAACCGTTGCCTAACCCTATTACAATATTAATACAATCTAACTCTTGTTTAAACTGTGATACAATGTTGTTACGACCTCATTCTAACCCTATTTCAACATTATTCCAGCCGTTTTCCAGCCTCAGTTAACCTTGCTCAGTTTTCCCTTCAGTCCCACCTGGGTCAATGTTTTGTACCAGAAATAAAACTACAGTGACTTTGAATGAAAGAGGTAAATGCTGGTATTATATTGTGATGTGATGGTTCAGTCCTTTTCTTCTTCTGGTCGGTCTATTCTGAGCTCTTTCAAATACATGGAGAGCAGTGTGCTTCAGATACTTCCCCCACAGTACTGTACACACAGACACATTCACACGTGCACACAGGCACACACACACACACACTGGGTTATTACTGAGGTGTCACGACCCCGTGTGAAAGAGAGAACGCGGGAGAATGAGAGAAGAACAGAGAGAGAGAAATAGAGGGAGAACGAGAGAAGAACAGAGAGAGAGAACTAGAGGGAGAACGAGAGAAGAACGGAGAGAGAGAAATAGAGGGAGAACGAGAGAAGAACAGAGAGAGAGAAATAGAGGGAGAACGAGAGAGAGAAATAGAGGGAGAACGAGAGAAGAACAGAGAGAGAGAGAACTAGAGGGAGAACGAGAGAAGAACAGAGAGAGAGAAATAGAGGGAGAACGAGAGAAGAACGGAGAGAGAGAAATAGAGGGAGAACGAGAGAAGAACAGAGAGAGAGAAATAGAGGGAGAACGAGAGAAGAACAGAGAGAGAGAAATAGAGGGAGAACGAGAGAAGAACAGAGAGAGAAATAGAGGGAGAACGAGAGAAGAACAGAGAGAGAGAAATAGAGGGAGAACGAGAGAAGAACAGAGAGAGAGAAATAGAGGGAGAACGAGAGAAGAACAGAGAGAGAGAAATAGAGGGAGAACGAGAGAAGAACGGAGAGAGAGAAATAGAGGGAGAACGAGAGAAGAACAGAGAGAGAGAAATAGCGGGAGAGAGGATCCTCTGCCATGAGTGGGCACATTCACTCCCACAATTCTGGAACTGATGCCCATGCACACACACACACACACACACACACACTGAAACCAAACCACCCACTGACTCTCTCTCTCTTTCTCTCACACTCACTCACTCACTCACTCAGTCACTCAGTCACTCACTCAGTCACTCACTCACTCACTCAGTCACTCACTCAGTCACTCACTCACTCACTCAGTCACTCACTCAGTCACTCAGTTACTCACTCAGTCACTCAGTTACTCACTCAGTCACTCACTCACTCAGTCACTCAGTCACTCAGTCAGTCACTCACTCACTCAGTCAGTCTCTCTCTCTCTTTCTCTCTTTCTCTCTCTCTCTCTCTCTCTCTCTCTTTCTCTCTATTTCTCTCTCTCTCTCTTTCTCTCTTTCTGTCTCTTACACTCACTCAGTCTCTCTCTCCCTTTCTCTCTTTCTCTCACACTCACTCACTCAGTCTCTCTCTCTCTCTCTTTCTCTCAGTCACTCACTCAGTCTCTCTCTCTCTCTCTCTCTCTCTCTCTCTCTCTCTCTCTCTCTCTCTCTCTCTCTCTCTCTCTCTCTCTCTCTCTCTCTCTCTCTCTCTCTCTCTCTCTCTCTCTCTCTCTCTCTCTCTCTCTCTCTCTCTCAATTCAATTCAATTCAATTCAAGGGGCTTTATTGGCATGGGGAAACATGTGTTAACATTGCCAAAGCAAGTGAGGTAGAAGTTTCAAAAGAATAAAGACATTACAAATGTCATATTATGTATATATACAGTGTTGTAACAATGTACAAATGGTTAAAGTACACAAGGGAAAATAAATAAGCATAAATATGGGTTGTATTTACAATGGTGTTTGTTCTTCACTGGTTGCCCTTTTCTTGTGGCAACAGGTCACACATCTTACTGCTGTGATGCACACTGTGGAATTTCACCCAGTAGATATGGGAGTTTATCAATATTGGGTTTGTTTTCGAATTCTTTGTGGATCTGTGTAATCTGAGGGATATATGTCTCTCTAATATGGTCATACATTGGGCAGGAGGTTAGGAAGTGCAGCTCAGTTTCCACCTCATTTTGTGGACAGTGTGCACATAGCCTGTCTTCTCTTGAGAGCCATGTCTGCCTACTGAGGCCTTTCTCAATAACAAGGCTATGCTCACTGAGTCTGTACATAGTCAAAGCTTTCCTTAAGTTTGGGTCAGTCACAGTGGTCAGGTATTCTGCCACTGTGTACTCTCTGTTTAGGGCCAAATAGCATTCTAGTTTGCTCAGTTTTTTTGTTAATTCTTTCCAATGTGCCAAGTAATTATCTTTTTGTTTTCTCATGATTTGGTTGGGTTTAATTGTGTTGCTGTCCTGGGGCTCTGTGGGGTCTGTTTGTGTTTGTGAACAGAGCCCCAGGACCAGCTTGCTTAGGGGACTCTTCTCCAGGTTCATCTCTCTGTAGGTGATGGCTTTGTTATGGAAGGTTTGGGAATCGCTTCCTTTTAGGTGGTTGTAGAATTTAACGGCTCTTTTCTGGATTTGGATCATTAGCGGGTATCGGCCTAATTCTGCTCTGCATGCATTAATCGGTGTTCTACGTTGTACGCAAAGGATATTCAATTTGGTGTTTGTCCCATTTTGTGAAATCTTGGTTGGTGAGCAGACCCCAGACCTCACAACCATAAAGGACAATGGGTTCTATGACTGATTCAAGTATTTTTAGCCAGATCCTAATTGGTATGTTGAATTTTATG